>NC_041384.1:323285082-323305853 GCF_002162155.2 Triticum dicoccoides
CGGGCGAGGAGAAGCGGCAGGCGGCGGCGGACGCGATGGGCGGCGGGGAGGCGCCCTGGCGGCGCGGTGGCCGATGGGCCTCGGGGGCCCGGAGTGGGCTTCTCGGGCCGGCGGCAGCGGCAGATCTACGGCGCCACGTGGCGTGAACTGAGTGGCGGGGCGGTGTGTCCGGCGCGCCCGGACACGTCCGGCGCGCTGAGGGACGAAAGATCTAGGGTGTGGAAGGAGGGGATCCGAGATTTTCGAGGAGGGGTCTATATATAGGGGTAGAGGGAGCTAGGAAGCTCAGAATGAGGTGCAGTTTTCGGCCACGCGCTCGTGATCAAACGCTCTAGACGATGGAGAGTGTTTAGGTGGGTTTTGGGCCAGTTTGGAAGGGTGTTGGGCTGCAACACACATGAGGCCTTTTCGGTCCCTCGGTTAACCGTTGGAGTATCAAACGAAGTCCAAATGGCACGAAACTTGACAGGCGGTCTACCGGTAGTAAACCAAGGCCCCATGGCAAGTCTCGGTCCAATCCGGAAATGTTTAACCCCCACACATGAAAAGAGGTAGAAAGGACCACCGGAGGAGATAGGAGCGCCGGAATGCAAAACGGACAACAGGGAAAATGCTCGGATGCATGAGACGAACACGTATGCAAATGCAATGCACATGATGACATGATATGAAATGCATGACAAAGGCAACAACACACGGAGACAAAAACCCAAATCCGAGGAAAATAAAATAACTTAGGGCCGGAAACGGCAAGAGTTGAGATACATATAAGGTAAATTACATCCGGGGTGTTACAACACTCCACCACTACGAAAGGATCTCGTCCCGAGATCTAGGACTGGAAAAACGCTGGGTACTCAGAACGGAGGTGATTCTCGTGTTCCCAGGTGGCTTCACGGTCGGAATGGTGTGACCACTTGACTTTGAGGAATTTGATTGACTTATTGCGAGTCTTGCGTTCAGTCTCTTCAAGAATAGCAACTGGGTGCTCACGATAAGAAAGGTCTTCTTGGATATCAATGTCTTCGAAGTTGACGGTGCGATCAGGGGTCTTGAAGCACTTGCAGAGCTGAGAGACATGGAACACGTCGTGCACATTTGCAAAGTTTGAAGGAAGCTCGAGTTGATAGGCGAGATCGCCTCTCTTGCTGACGATCTTGAAAGGACCCATGTATCTAGGGGCAAGCTTCCCTTTGATACCAAAGCAACGAGTACCTTTCATTGGAGAGACGCGGAGATAAACGTGGTCTCCGATCTCGAAAGCCAAATCACGATGCTTACTATCATAGTAGCTCTTCTGGCGCGATTGCGCTGCTTTGAGGTTATCACGAATGACCTTGCACATTTCCTCTGCCTTTGTGATCAAGTCATTTCCGAGAAGTTGACGTTCACCGGTCTTTGACCAGTTAAGAGGAGTACGACACTTCCTGCCATAGAGAATTTCAAATGGGGCCTTGCCCGAACTTGCTTGAAAACTGTTGTTGTAGGAGAACTCGGCATATGGAAGACAATCTTCCCACTTCATGCCGAAAGAGATAACGCAAGCCCTGAGCATATCTTCGAGAATCTGATTGACACGCTCGACTTGACCGCTAGTTTGAGGATGAAAAGCTGTGCTGAAACGGATGTTGGTGCCCATGGCCTTCTGAAAAGAATCCCAAAACTTGGAGGTAAAGATGCTGCCACAGTCTGAAGAGATCAACTGCGGAATGCCGTGCAGAGAGACAATCCGAGAGGTATACAGCTCTGCCAATTGAGTTGCAGTGATAGACTCTTTGATAGGCAGAAAGTGAGCCACTTCAGTGAGTTTGTCGATGACAACGAATATAGCATCATTGCCACGCTTGGACTTTGGAAATACCATCACGAAGTCCATCTGAATGTGGTCAAACTTCCATTCTGGAATGGCAAGAGGTTGGAGGAGACCAGCTGGTCGTTGGTGTTCTGCCTTCACTCTTCTGCAGACATCACATTCATTCATGAACTGAGTAATCTCGCGCTTCATTCGAGTCCACCAATAAGCCTGCTTGAGGTCCTGGTACATCTTTGTACTCCCAGGGTGGATAGAGAGGAGTGAATTGTGAGCCTCATTCATAATGACTTTACGAAGGTCACCTTTAGGCACAACAATGCGATCTTCGAAGAAGAGAGTATCCTTGTCATCAAGGCGATAGCACTTGTACTTGGGTTGACTCTTGGCAATCCCAATCTTCACCTTCTTCACCATAGCATCAAGAAGTTGGGCCTCGCGAATCTGATCTTCCAAAGTAGGAGAGACTTGAAGGTTGGCGAGGAAACCTTGAGGAAAAACTTGCAGATTGAGTTTGCGGAAAGCTTCACAAAGCTCGGGTTGGTAAGGCTTCAGAATCAGACTGTTGCAGTAAGCCTTCCTGCTCAATGCGTCAGCAATTACATTGGCCTTGCCTGAAGTATATTCGATGCTTGGATTATACTCTTGAATCATTTCGACCCAGCGAGTCTGCCTGAGGTTGAGATTAGGCTGAGTGAAGATGTACTTGAGACTCTTGTGGTCAGTGAAGATGTCCACTTTTCTTCCCAATAAGAGATGTCTCCAAGTCAAAAGAGCATGCACAACTGCCGCCAACTCGAGGTCATGAGTGGGGTAGTTCTTCTCGTTGGGCTTCAACTGGCGAGAGGTATAAGCCACAACTTCCTTCTCTTGCATCAACACTGCACCAAGACCTTGAAGAGAGGCATCGCAGAAGACCTCGAACGGTTTGGATTCATCAGGAGGAGTCAGAACTGGAGCAGTGACTAATTTCTCTTTCAAAGTGTTGAAAGCGATGTCACATTCCGGAGACCAAACGTACTTCACGTGTTTCTGGAGAAGGTTGGAAAGCGGCTTCGCGATCTTTGAAAAGTTCTCAATGAACCTTTGACAGTAGCTTGCGAGACCAAGGAAGCTGCGGAGTTGCTTCATGTTCTGAGGTGGTTCCCAATTCACAATTGCAGATACCTTCTCAGGATTCACCGCTATGCCCTTGGCAGAGATGATATGCCCAAGATATAGAACCTCATCGAGCCAAAACTCGTACTTTGAAAACTTGACATAGAACTGATATTCTCTGAGCTTATCCAGCACCAAACGCAAGTGCTTGGCATGATCTTCCTTGTTCTTGGAAAAGACCAGAATGTCATCGAGGTAGACCAAGACGAAGTCATTTGTGTAGGCGTTGAAGATGAAGTTCATCATGCGAGAGAAAGTCGGAGGAGCGTTGACGAGGCCAAAAGACATGACAGTGTATTCATATGAACCATAGCTTGTTCTGAAAGCCGTCTTGGGGATATCTTGCTCACGAATTCGGATATGGTGACAGCCCATACGGAGATCAAGCTTGGAGAATACTTGAGTACCTTTGAGTTGTTCAAACAACTCGTTGATGTTGGGAAGTGGGTACTTGTTCTTTATATTCTTCTTGTTCAATGGACGGTAGTCAACACAAAGTCGGTCCATTCCATCCTTCTTCTTCACAAAAAGAACTCCACAACCCCACAGAGAAGAACTAGGTCGGATGAGACCCATTCGCTCTTGAATATCGAGTTGCTCCTTTAGCTCTTTCAACTTTTCCGGTCTAAGCTTGTAAGGACGTTTGCAAACAGGTTCCGTGCCAGGTTCAAGATCGATGACGAATTCAACTGGCCAGTGCGGAGGCATTCCTGGAAGCTCTTCTGGAAAGACGTCTTGATATTCGCAAATGACTGGAATTTGAGAGATGGCATCCAGTTCACCCTTATCATTGAGAGAAAACAGACGGATGGTATCATCACGAGCGGCAAAGACAATTACATCCTCAGACGAATGAGTCAATTGAATCTGCCTGGCTGCACAATCAAGCTGAGCCTTGTGCTTAGAAAGCCAATCCATTCCGAGAATAAGATCAATATCCGAGTCACCAAGAACCGTAGGAGAAGACAGAAACTTGTAGTCACCCAAAGTGATAGTAACATCCGGAACAATGGAGTTAGCATTTATGCGCCTACCGGGAGAGACAACTGCTATCGGTCTAGGCAAAACTTGCAAAGCCAACTCATGCTTAGACGCAAAAGGTCTTGAGATGAAACAATGTGATGCACCACTGTTAAAAAGAACTCTTGCAGGAATATCGTTAACAGGAAGGTTACCCATGATGACATCTGACGAGTCCTCTACCTGAGCTGCATTCACCATGTAGACCTTGGTGTACTTGGGGTTATGCTTGACCACAACTGTACTTGCCGATCTCATAGGAGGAGGAGGAGGGAGACGCCTCTGATTGAAGCATTTGTGGGCATAGTGACCCTTCTTTTGGCACTTGTTGCACGTGACCCCTGAAAGCGGACGGTGATACGGAGCACTCGATCTTGGAGCTTGAGACGAAGTCTTGTTCTGAAAGCCAGGGTTGGGTGGGTGGGAAGATCCACTGCCACCTTTGCTCTTCTGCTGATAAGGCTGACGAAACGGAGGAGGAGGAAGCCAATACTTCTGTTGCTTAGCCACTTGAGTTGAGGAAGAAGGAGTAGCATCTCTGACTCGCTTCTTGGAAGCATCGCACTTCAGTTGAGCAGTCTCTTGCTTCATTGCCAAGTTGTAAAACTCATCATACCTCTTGGGCTCAAAGAGAACGAGAGCTAGCTGGATTTCTTCTCTGAGACCACCCCTGAACTGGTATATCATGCTCTTCTCGTCAGGGACGTCTTGCTTAGCAAAATGGGCGAGCTTCTGAAACATCTTGTTGTACTCGTAAACAGACATAGAGCCTTGTTTCAGGTTGCGGAATTCCTCACGCTTGCTCTCAACCACACTCTGAGGAATATGATGAGCTTTGAAGTCTTGACGGAATTCATCCCAGGTAATCACACGGCCTCCTCTTGAATCTTTGTACTGCTGAAACCATTCTGCAGCTTGGTCTTTGAGTTGGAAGGAAGCGAACTTGACAAAGTCCTCAGGCCTGACGTTACTGCACTCGAAATGCTTGCATATGTCCACGAGCCAATCATCAGCGTCTGTTGCCTCAACACAATTGCTGAAGGTCTTTGGCTGGTTAGCAAGGAACTGGTTGAGTGTAGCCTGGCTTATTAGGGATGATAGACTACTCATATCAATAAGGAATTCCTTCTTTTCTGGGAGCCCATTCAGACAGAACTCCAAAGTTAAGCGTGCTCAGCTTGGAGTAGTTTCAGGATGGGTGACCGACCGGGAAGTTGCTCCCGGGTGCGCACGAGTGAGGACAAAGTGCGCAGAAAAGACTAGTATTGATCTGTGGGGCAAGTCTAGATCCCGCCAGGAGTAACGACCACCGGTGGGTGTGTCCGGGGCGTTACATTGTTCCAAGTCCCGATGGAGTTTGGTCAAAGATTCATGGGCCACGAACGCGCAGAGTCATTGAGGGCCATTGGGAACCAATTGACCATGGTGTTCGCATGACCGTGGGTTGCCTGGATCGACTAGTATAGATTTGGAGGAATTCAACGGGATCCCTCGGCCCAACGTACCATGATGATAAATCCGGCTTGAACCAAGGGGGGCCAAACCTGTTCACAAAGCTTGGGGTTGAAAGCATGGCACCCTGCGCCTATTGGATCCATCCGAGCACCTGGGGTGCCCGGTGTAGGGCACCCTGCCTCTGCCATCTCTTGAACAACCCTATCTTGGTGCTCTCGCATGCGCTCTATGGCAACGCGAGCGTCCTCGTCTAGGTGACAAGTCAGCGGTAGTCGATCTTTATCTTCAATAGGGGAAGAGGCCACAGATTGGTATGCTTCCCCTCTCGAACACCCATGGGCCGGACACGGGTCATGGTTCCGAGGGTGTTGGGGAAGCGGCGTGTGTTTAGGGATCCGTGATTGTTCCCAACGCGGTTGTGATGGCGTCTGCAAGAATAACCATGTCTAGCCAACGATGCCCAACAGATATGTAATCCATGCGAGCCAAGGACTGCACTCGGCCTCTGGCAGGGGGTACTACTGGAGCTCACATGATGCCATTAGTGCCACAGCCAACGTGTAGATAGTATGTGTCGTGCTTGCTCATGGAACAACCGAAACACAAGTTTGCTCCTCCTGGCGCGGGGGAGCGACAATCTGGACCTGATCGGCACACTCACCATGGGCGTTGGCCCCTCCTTCGCCATGTTTCTCCGGATCCTCCTCGTGGCCTTCGCTTGGTTAATGAACCTCCTCCACCCGCGAAGGAGGGTTTGAAGGAGGAGTAGGCTTCTGAGCAGTAGCAGCTGTGTCCTAAAGCCATCGTCGAGCGAAAGAACGCACCTCCCAACTTGCCATCGGAGGCGTAGACACCTCGGAGTGCCTGGATGCCATGGGTCAAGCATGGTTGGGACTTCGGGGAGGGCAGTTGCTACACCGGTGCCAGTGCGAGGGCTAAACGTCTCAGCCCTACCTGGTGCGCCAAATGTAGGCGTTATAATAAGCTACATATGAATCATTTGCAACAACTCTTTAAGAGTTCAGCCAGGGACTGAAGTGAACGCTTCCAGCAACCCCGCGCTTCTAGCAAGTTTGTCAGAAGTACGATGAATGCGGAGAGCTATCCAGGTTCGGGCCACCATCTTGGTGTAACACCCTACTCCTGCTTCACTTTATATTGCTACGATCTCAGGCTACTTTGTCCCTCTTACAAGGTGGAAAATATCGACCTCCAACGATGTCTCGACCCTCCCTTATTTATACCACACAACCTGAAAGGTAAGGTGGTTCGAGTGGGTTCAGGAGAATCTCGCTCCCTAGAGTACCTTTAAAAGGAACTCTCTAGCCTTTGTAGGGGGTTACGGCCTATTCAACCGACATTTCCAAGTTGGATGTCCCACGCACTGGCCAGACCATGTCAGTTGGTTGCCCAAAGTCATACTTGATTGCTTCCACTCCAAGCATCGTCTGTAAGTGCAGTCCATTTCCGTACCATCAGCGGAACGGTTTGCCTGACCCTGTGAGGTTCTCGGGATTCCTTCCTGAACACCTTCCCTTGGAAGGAGGGGTGCTATCAACCCTCGAGGGGCTCCTTTCCTTGCTTCTTCATCTTCGTCTTCCCATGATACTTCCTTGGGCCCTTCTGATCGTTCGACCCTAGACACCCCATAATCCAGGGGTCCGACACAGGCACATGACAAATCACTACAGATAGCAAGGCTACGACATTCTCAAAGGGGATCCACAGAATCCTTACAACTTCATGTGATATGTCGGAAAATCCTCCATGGAGGGAGCTTGCGGTCTGTGAAGACTGAGATGTGAAAGTTGATGCTCTGATGGTATAAGAGGACCACATGCGGTAATGTAACCTCCAACTATATGTCAGGTAACTGATGAGGACATCAATACAATTGTTACACCCACAGCCCCTGTTGCTATACATACTGGACCAATTACTTGAGCTCGTGCACGCCAACTAAATTACCAGGTACTTTCATTTCTTGGTAATGATTCTAATGTTCATGAGAATATGATGCTGCCTAAATTGGATACATTTGTTTTGCTTACAAATGAAGGGCCTAGCTTGGAGAAGGATGAACATTGGAGCAAGAACAAGCATGGAGATGATGGCATGCGCAAGGGGAACAAGAACGGAGTTACAAGTGATGATTTCAGGACTTTGAAGCCACCATAATGGGTGCATGAAGCCTTGGACGAAATATACAAGATGCCACTTCATAAATTTCGTCCCGAGGCTATTTTAGGTGCTGCGTCACCTTATTATTGGGCCAGGCCCATGTAATTTCGAAATACATAAGTATAGGCTATTTTTAGAGTCCGTATGTGTGGGGAAACAAGAGATAGGGTTGATTTCGGACCCCTCCACCAAGGGCCACGAAATTCCCCCCTCTTCCTCCATATATACAGCCCTTAGGGCATCGTTTAGACTTTGGGTTTTGTTTAGATTAAAAGTTCACCATAGCTGCAACTTCGCGTACTTAGTTTGTGTTCAACGACCAGACAAAGGCGTCACAGACCCCCACCTTGATCAATAAAGCTTTCATCTTATATTCGCAATATCCAGATTGCAATCTTAGTTTCTTGCTTGTTCTTCGTTTGCTCGCAGGAAACAGACCCTCGTGGTCAGGTTGATCGTGCTCCAGCGTGGTCAATAACCTCTCGGAGTTGGTTTAGCGATTGCTAAGGCGCGACGTCCTCACACGTTCGTAGTCGGATCGTCAAAGTCGACTTCCACCAAAGCGATATCCATCATCTCATCGAAAGACGGGACACCTTTGCCTCTATCAAGTGGTATCAGATTTCCAGGTTGCTCGGTGAGATTTTACAGTTTTTCGTAGTTTAGATCGAGTCTGTTCTTCATACCTATAGTCCACGAAAAAGCCAAAAAAAATTAGGGTTAGTTCATCCCATCCGAACCAATCTGAGCCTTTGCATAATCTTTTCTATATTTGCTTTGTTGAATTTGCGGTTGCATCATCGTGTCAAGTTGCTGGTCTTAGCGTCTAGTCTTTTAGAGTTTCGAGTTCTATTCACAGGTTGTCACGTCGCCGCTGCCATATACCACCACCACATATTCACCGCCAATCCGAATCCATATACGCCACCACATATCCGCCGCCATCACGCCCATCCGAGTCCACCTGCAACATATATCCGCCACCAGTCCGAGTTCCACCAGATTCATCTCAGCCACCAGTCCGAGTTCCACCAGTTTCATCTCCGCCACCAGTCCTAGTCCGAGTCCAGTAATCGTTGCATTGTTCTCGATTTCCAGATCACGCGATACTCCGAGTCGTGACAGCGGAGGACTCCCCAACTTCCGTGCTACCCGCAGTAGAGAAATAGTTCCAAACTCAAAAAAAAACTAAGTCTGGAAAATTCTGGCTAGGCAGTTTCTAGACCATTTGTAGACTTTTTCGAAAAAAATTTGTTGCGGAGCAAAAAAAAAGTGCAAAAAAAAGTGAAAAAAAAATTCAGAGTGTGCTCCTCCCTTGTTTACGTGCCGCGCCGTGATTTTGTTGGTGTTCTAGGCTCGCGTCTCTAGCACAGTCTAGCCTAGGAACAGCACAGTACCGTCGTTGAGCGTTTATTCAACTTTGCATCTCTGAATTGATTATTGCTGACCCTTTTTGCTACCATATTATAAGCCTTCCCAACTCCACATACATCTACGTCGTGCATTTGACTCTCCCTGGTAATCGCTCTATCCAAGCTTTGAGAGTTTTGACTACAACGGTTGCCGATCACCGCCTGTTGCTGGGTAAGAACTGGTAAGAATTTGAGTTTTGCTTGACGGATTTGTGACACCCACCACCACCACTTGTTCGTAGTCTGTAGGATCATATTCTTGTGTGTTTCTATTGCTGCTAACCATGCCAGGATCACAAGCCGACGAGATTGACTGGGAGAATTTATCGAACAAGGAGCTTCATGATAAGTTTCAGCAAATGATGACTGAACAGGTGCAAGATGTGCTGAACAATTTTGAAGAGGCCATGGAGAAGATCACTGGCCTTGAGAAGACGTTCGAAACAAAGCTCGATAACAAGTTTAATGAATCGCTCGCGCGTTTTCCACCACCACCACCCGCTGCACCTAACGCACCTCTCCAACAACAACAACAACTACTACCTCCACGTCGCGAAACAGACCTCCGCCGAGCAAGCCGTGTTCCTCTTGCGTTTGGCCAAACTGTTGGTGCTGCTGTTGATACTTCTGTGGCTCCTGCTGCTGATGCGGAGCAGGATGATTATGTGGGAGATTATGAGGATGAGGTTGATCAAAATCAGCACTACGTGCAGCCACCTGTACCACCACCAGCAGGTCGACCTCAGGTATATATTCGTAATGGTAGGCCTGCACCACCACCTCAGGTACGAGATGATGTCCATATTCCTAAACTGAAATTGAATATTCCACCATTTGAGGGTAGATATGTTCCTGATATATATCTTACTTGGGAGTTAGAAACTGAACAACGATTTACATGTTTACAATATCCTGAGGAGAGACGAGTTGCTGCTGCTGTTTGTGCTTTCACTAGTTTTGCATGTGTATGGTGGTCTGAACATTGTAGATTATATCCTATTCCAACTACTTGGGCTGCTTTGAAAACTGCTATGCGTACGCGTTGGGTTCCACCATATTATCAACGTGAATTGCTTCAAAAATTGCAGCGTTTAAGACAAGGGAAAAATTCTGTAGAAGAATATTATCAGGAATTAAAAACTGGCATGATTAGATGTGGTATTGTTGAGGAGAATGAAGCCATGCTTGCACGTTTTCTGGGTGGATTAAATAGAGAGATTCAGACCATTCTAGACTATAAGGAGTATACTAATATCACTCGTTTATTCCATCTTGCTTGTAAAGCTGAACGTGAAGTGCAGGATCGACAAGCATTGGGGCGAACCAACTTTTCTGCAGGCCGACCTTCATCATGGACACCACGTGCATCTTCTACTTCAACTGCACCAGCACCTCCATCAGGTGCCACCTCCAGCCGTGATACAAGAAAACAGGCACAACCACCATTATCTGCCAAGAGCGCACCTGCGGGGCCTGCACAGCGTTCTTCTTCTTCCATGGCATCAACAGGGCACACAAGTGATATTATTTGTCGTCGTTGTAAGGGAGGAGGTCATTATGCGAGAGAATGCAAATCTCCGCGTGTGATGATTGCTACCGCGGATGGTGGATATGAGTCCGCTAGTGACTATGATGAGGAGACTTTGGCTCTTGTTACACGTGAAGAACATGGTGGAGATGATTCTGATCATGAGACGCAATACATGGCTCCTGAAGA
The DNA here is from genome assembly GCF_002162155.2 of Triticum dicoccoides. Taxonomy (NCBI): domain Eukaryota; kingdom Viridiplantae; phylum Streptophyta; class Magnoliopsida; order Poales; family Poaceae; genus Triticum; species Triticum dicoccoides. Next base: position 323,295,836 of record NC_041384.1, read on the forward strand.
CGCTGACAGGTATGAATGTTTAGTTGCTCAACGTGTTTTGAGTGTGCAGATCACACAAGCTGAGCAAAATCAGAGGCACAATTTGTTCCATACCAAGGGAGTTGTGAAGGAACGTTCTGTGCGCGTCATCATAGACGGAGGGAGCTGCAACAACTTGGCTAGCATGGAGATGGTGGAGAAGCTTTCTCTCACCACAAGACCACATCCACATCCTTACTACATCCAATGGTTCAACAACAGCGGCAAGGTTAAGGTAACACGTACTGTTCGTGTGCATTTTAGTATCTCTACATATGCTGATTATGTTGATTGTGATGTGGTACCTATGCAAGCATGTTCCTTATTACTTGGTAGACCATGGCAATTTGATAAAAATCCTGTACACCATGGTAGAAACAATCACTATACTCTTGTTCATAAGGATAAAAATATTACTTTGCTTCCTATGACTCCTGATTCCATTTTGAAAGATGATATTAATAGAGCTAATAAAGCAAAACAGGAGATGAATAAGAGTGAAAATCAGATTGTGGCAAAAGAATTTGAGCAACAAATGAAGCCTAATAATAAACCATCTAGTGTTGCTTCTGAAATTAAATTGAAAAGTGCATGTTTATTTGCCACCAAATCTGATATTGATGAGCTAGATTTCAGCAAATCTGTTTGCTATGCTTTTGTGTGCAAAGAGGCATTATTTTCATTCGAGGACGTGCCTTCCTCTTTGCCTCCTGCTGTCACTAACATTTTGCAGGAGTTCGCTGACGTCTTTCCACAAGACGTGCCATCGGGATTACCGCCTATTCGAGGGATTGAGCATCAGATTGACTTAATTCCCGGTGCTTCACTGCCAAACCGTGCACCATACCGTACCAATCCACAGGAGACGAAGGAGATTATGCGTCAAGTACAAGAGCTTCTCGACAAAGGTTATATACGCGAATCCCTTAGTCCTTGTGCTGTTCCTATTATTCTAGTGCTGAAAAACGATGGTACATCACGTATGTGCGTTGATTGTAGAGGCATTAATAATATTACTATTCGTTATCGTCATCCTATTCCTAGGCTAGATGATATGCTTGATGAATTGAGTGGCTCTACAATATTCTCCAAAGTTGATTTGCGTAGTGGATACCATCAAATTCGTATGAAATTGGGAGATGAATGGAAAACAGCATTCAAAATTAAGTTTGGATTATATGAGTGGTTAGTCATGCCTTTTGGGTTAACTAATGCACCTAGTACTTTCATGAGATTAATGAACGAAGTTTTACATGCTTTCATTGGACGATTTGTGGTAGTTTACTTTGATGACATATTGATTTATAGCAGATCTTTGGAAGAACATTTGGAACATTTACGTGCTGTTTTTATTGCTCTACGTGATGCACGTTTGTTTGGTAACCTTGGGAAGTGCACCTTTTGCACCGACCGAGTATCTTTTCTTGGCTATGTTGTTACTCCACAGGGAATTGAAGTTGATAAAGCCAAGATTGAAGCTATTGAGAGTTGGCCGCAACCCAAAATGGTCACACAAGTGAGGAGTTTTCTTGGCCTCGCTGGATTCTATAGGCGTTTTGTGAGAGATTTCAGCACCATTGCTGCACCTCTCAATGAGCTTACAAAGAAAGATGTGCCTTTTCTTTGGGGTACCGCACAGGAAGAAGCCTTCTCGGTATTGAAAGATAAGTTGACACATGCTCCTTCACTCCAACTTCCTGATTTTAATAAGACTTTTGAGCTTGAATGTGATGCTAGTGGAATTGGATTAGGCGGTGTGTTATTACAAGATGGCAAACCTGTTGCATACTTTTCTGAAAAATTGAGTGGGCCTAGTCTGAATTATTCTACTTATGATAAAGAATTATATGCTCTTGTTCGGACTTTAGAAACATGGCAACATTATTTATGGCCCAAAGAATTTGTTATACATTCTGATCATGAATCTTTGAAACATATTAAAAGTCAAGCTAAACTGAATCGTAGACATGCTAAATGGGTTGAATTCATTGAGACTTTTCCTTATGTCATTAAACACAAGAAGGGAAAAGAAAATGTTATTGCTGATGCATTGTCTCGCCGCTATACTATGCTTTCACAACTTGACTTCAAAATATTTGGTTTGGAGACCATCAAAGATCAATATGTGCATGATGCTGATTTTAAAGATGTAATGCAGAATTGTAAAGAAGGAAGAATGTGGAACAAGTTCGTCGTTAACGATGGATTTGTGTTTCGTGCTAACAAGCTATGCATTCTAGCTAGCTCCATTCGTCTTTTGTTGTTGCAGGAGGCGCATGGAGGAGGATTAATGGGACACTTTGGCGTGAAGAAGACGGAGGACGTACTTGCTACACATTTCTTTTGGCCAAAGATGAGACGGGATGTTGAGCGTTTTATTGCTCGCTGCACTACATGTCAAAAAGCTAAGTCACGACTCAATCCTCATGGTTTATATATGCCTTTGCCTGTACCTAGTGTTCCTTGGGAGGATATATCTATGGACTTTGTTTTAGGTTTACCTCGAACAAAGAAGGGGAGGGATAGCATATTTGTTGTCATGGATAGATTCTCGAAAATGGCACACTTTATACCATGTCATAAAAGCGATGATGCTGTTAATGTTGCTGATTTGTTCTTTCGTGAAATTATTCGCTTGCATGGTGTGCCAAATACTATTGTTTCAGATCGTGATACTAAATTTCTTAGCCACTTTTGGAGATGTTTATGGGCTAAGTTGGGGACTAAACTGCTTTTTAGTACTACTTGTCACCCCCAAACTGATGGACAAACTGAAGTAGTCAATAGAACATTGTCTACTATACTTAGGGCTGTTTTGAAGAATAATAAGAAAATGTGGGAGGAATGCTTGCCTCATATTGAATTTGCTTATAATCGTTCATTGCATTCTACTACTAAGATGTGCCCTTTTGAAGTTGTGTATGGTTTCCTACCTCGTGCACCTATTGATTTGTTGCCTCTTCCATCTTCGGAGAAGGTTAATTTTGATGCTAAACAACGTGCTGAATTGATTTTAAAAATACATGAGTTAACTAAGGAAAACATTGAGCGCATGAATGCTAAATATAAACTTGCTGGAGATAAGGGTAGAAAACATGTTGTGTTTGCACCTGGAGATCTTGTTTGGTTACATTTGCGTAAGGATAGATTTCCTGATTTGCGCAAATCAAAGTTAATGCCACGTGCTGATGGTCCCTTTAAGGTGTTAGAGAAAATAAATGATAATGCATATAAACTTGAGCTGCCTGCAGATTTTGGGGTTAGTCCCACTTTTAACATTGCAGATTTGAAGCTTTATTTGGGTGAGGAAGATGAACTTCCGTCGAGGACGACTTCATTTCAAGAAGGGGAGGATGATGAGGACATCAATACAATTGTTACACCCACAGCCCCTGCTGCTATACATACTGGACCAATTACTAGAGCTCGTGCACGCCAACTAAATTTGATAGAGGCGAGGGTCCCGATCTTTCGATGAGATGATGGATATCGCTTTGGTGGAAGTCGACTTTGACGATCCGACTACGAACGTGCGAGGACGTCGCGCCTTAGCAATCGCTAAACCAACTCCGAGAGGTTATTGACCACGCCGGAGCACGATCAACCTGACCACGAGGGTCTGTTTCCTGCGAGCAAACGAAGAACAAGCAAGAAACTAAGATTGCAATCTGGATATTGCGAATATAAGATGAAAGCTTTATTGATCAAGGTGGGGTTCTGTGACGCCTTTGTCTGGTCGTTGAACACAAACGAAGTACGCGAAGTTGCAGCTATGGCGAACTTTTAATCTAAACAAAACCCAAAGTCTAAACGATGCCTTAAGGGCTGTATATATGGAGGAAGAGGGGGGAATTTCGTGGCCCTTGGTGGAGGGGTCCGAAATCAACCCTATCTCTTGTTTCCCCACACATACGGACTCTAAAAATAGCCTATACTTATGTATTTCGAAATTACATGGGCCTGGCCCAATAATAAGGTGACGCAGCACCTAAAATAGCCTCGGGACGAAATTTAGGAAGTGGCATCTTGTATATTTCGTCCAAGGCTTCATGCACCCATTATGGTGGCTTCAAAGTCCTGAAATCATCACTTGTAACTCCGTTCTTGTTCCCCTTGCGCATGCCATCATCTCCATGCTTGTTCTTGCTCCAATGTTCATCCTTCTCCAAGCTAGGTCCTTCATTTGTAAGCAAAACAAATGTATCCAATTTAGGCAGCATCATATTCTCATGAACATTAGAATCATTACCAAGAAACGAAAGTACCTGGTAATTTAGTTGGCGTGCACGAGCTCTAGTAATTGGTCCAGTATGTATAGCAGCAGGGGCTGTGGGTGTAACAATTGTATTGATGTCCTCATCATCCTCCCCTTCTTGAAATGAAGTCGTCCTCGACGGAAGTTCATCTTCCTCACCCAAATAAGGCTTCAAATCTGCAATGTTAAAAGTGGGACTAACCCCAAAATCTGGAGGCAGCTCAAGTTTATATGCATTATCATTTATTTTCTCTAACACCTTAAAGGGACCATCAGCACGTGGCATTAGCTTTGATTTGCGCAAATCAGGAAATCTATCCTTACGCAAATGTAATCAAACAAGATCTCCAGGTGCAAACACAACATGTTTTCTACCCTTATCTCCAGCAAGTTTATATTTAGCATTCATACGCTCAATGTTTTCCTTAGTTAACTCATGCATTTTTAAAATCAATTCAGCACGTTGTTTAGCATCAAAATTAACCTTCTTCGAAGATGGAAGAGGCAACAAATCAATAGGTGCACGAGGTAGGAAACCATACACAACTTCAAAAGGGCACATCTTAGTAGTAGAATGCAATGAACGATTATAAGCAAATTCAATATGAGGCAAGCATTCCTCCCACATTTTCTTATTATTCTTCAAAACAGCCCTAAGCATAGTAGACAACGTTCTATTGACTACTTCAGTTTGTCCATCAGTTTGGGGGTGACAAGTAGTACTAAAAAGCAGTTTAGTCCCCAACTTAGCCCATAAACATCTCCAAAAGTGGCTAAGAAATTTAGTATCACGATCTGAAACAATAGTATTTGGCACACCATGCAAGTGAATAATTTCACGAAAGAACAAATCAGCAACATTAACAGCATCATCGCTTTTATGACATGGTATAAAGTGTGCCATTTTCGAGAATCTATCCACGACAACAAATATGCTATCCCTCCCCTTCTTTGTTCGAGGTATACCTAAAACAAAGTCCATAGATATATCCTCCCAAGGAACACTAGGTACAGGCAAAGGCATATATAAACCATGAGGATTGAGTCGTGACTTAGATTTTTGACATGTAGTGCAGCGAGCAATAAAACGCTCAACATCCCGTCTCATCTTTGGCCAAAAGAAATGTGTAGCAAGTACGTCCTCCGTCTTCTTCACGCCAAAGTGTCCCATTAATCCTCCTCCATGCGCCTCCTGCAACAACAAAAGACGAACGGAGCTAGCTGGAATGCATAGCTTGTTAGCACGAAACACAAATCCATCGTTAACGACAAACTTGTTCCACATTCTTCCTTCTTTACAATTCTGCATTACATCTTTAAAATCAGCATCATGCACATATTGATCTTTGATGGTCTCCAAACCAAATATTTTGAAGTCAAGTTGTGAAAGCATAGTATAGCGACGAGACAATGCATCAGCAATAACATTTTCTTTTCCCTTCTTGTGTTTAATGACATAAGGGAACCAAATATAAACTTGCTGGAGATAAGGGTAGAAAACATGTTGTGTTTGCACCTGGAGATCTTGTTTGGTTACATTTGCGTAAGGATAGATTTCCTGATTTGCGCAAATCAAAGTTAATGCCACGTGCTGATGGTCCCTTTAAGGTGTTAGAGAAAATAAATGATAATGCATATAAACTTGAGCTGCCTGCAGATTTTGGGGTTAGTCCCACTTTTAACATTGCAGATTTGAAGCCTTATTTGGGTGAGGTAGATGAACTTCCGTCGAGGACGACTTCATTTCAAGAAGGGGAGGATGATGAGGACATCAATACAATTGTTACACCCACAGCCCCTGCTGCTATACATACTGGACCAATTACTAGAGCTCGTGCACGCCAACTAAATTACCAGGTACTTTCGTTTCTTGGTAATGATTCTAATGTTCATGAGAATATGATGCTGCCTAAATTGGATACATTTGTTTTGCTTACAAATGAAGGACCTAGCTTGGAGAAGGATGAACATTGGAGCAAGAACAAGCATGGAGATGATGGCATGCGCAAGGGGAACAAGAACGGAGTTACAAGTGATGATTTCAGGACTTTGAAGCCACCATAATGGGTGCATGAAGCCTTGGACGAAATATACAAGATGCCACTTCATAAATTTCGTCCCGAGGCTATTTTAGGTGTTGCGTCACCTTATTATTGGGCCAGGCCCATGTAATTTCGAAATACATAAGTATAGGCTATTTTTAGAGTCCGTATGTGTGGGGAAACAAGAGATAGGGTTGATTTCGGACCCCTCCACCAAGGGCCATGAAATTCCCCCCTCTTCCTCCATATATACAGCCCTTAGGGCATCGTTTAGACTTTGGGTTTTGTTTAGATTAAAAGTTCGCCATAGCTGCAACTTCGCGTACTTCGTTTGTGTTCAACGACCAGACAAAGGCGTCACAGAACCCCACCTTGATCAATAAAGCTTTCATCTAATATTCGCAATATCCAGATTGCAATCTTAGTTTCTTGCTTGTTCTTCGTTTGCTCGCAGGAAACAGACCCTCGTGGTCAGGTTGATCGTGCTCCGGCGTGGTCAATAACCTCTCGGAGTTGGTTTAGCGATTGCTAAGGCGCGACGTCCTCACACGTTCGTAGTCGGATCGTCAAAGTCGACTTCCACCAAAGCGATATCCATCATCTCATCGAAAGACGGGACACCTTTGCCTCTATCAGTAACACTAGGGGGATCACAGTCCTAGCAGGGTAGATCACAAATAGTGGAAGTTGCAGCGATATGACAAAGGAAGCAAGTGTGTCAAAGCATCGTAAGGTGCACAGGAGTGGAGAATAACTCATAGCGAAGAGCTCATGTAGCACGATCCAAACCATCAACATGCTAGACAATATCTGAGGTTTAAAGGCTTGCACGAGATAGAGGTGTATATACCAGGGTAGTATCCTACCTCACCCTCATAGGAAGCAATCGAAATGAGTCTGAATGTGGAATCATCCATCTCTTCGTATTTTCCACCAATACGAGTCAAACAAGCATAGGCAGCACCATGGACTGCAATAACAATGGTCACTACAACAACATAAGCGATGTGCAACACAGAGGTGGAGTTCACCTTAGAAGAAAAGATACAGACACCGGCATGTTAGCTGGTTAAGGTCACGATACTACTCGTACACGATGTACTAAGGATGCCAACAATATCCCAAGTGGGTCAAAAGGTCGATTAGCACAACTGGTGCTCTTGATACTCCAATAGACGTCGACTGGCGCACGATCTATCTCGTAGGAATCATCAGAGAGAAAAGAGGTTCCAAAGGAATCAAACTTCAGAAGCTGTATAGCAAAACGAAGGGGCAACTATAAGCTATCAGGGCTCCATAATGAAATCATTGCGTGATCCTGAAGCTAGAGTTAGTAAAACTTTAACCCGAATAGAAGAGTGATCAGAATCCCAGAGTAAAGAAGCGGAATAAAAGATCCTAATGCCACCCATATGTGTTGTGGGCCTGGAAGTGCAACTAATCACCGGGTGGTTTTGGTAATTCATAACAACATATATCTCATTGAACTAATCTCCACATAAGCTAAATATTTTAGGATGTTCAATGATTGGCATCGCAAGGACTAGTGATTTTGGACCCCTCAAAATGCTAAGGAAATGGATTGGCAAAAGCTCAAGACTCTGCATTTTGTGTTAAGTGATCCAAGATCACTTTGAGTCCATAGGAAAGCCAATACTTTTAAAAGGGGATGATGTGTTGCCTAATGATCTATTTCTCAAAGTGCTTAGGGATATTGCTCCAACATCCTCAACCACTTTCTCTATCCAAATATGTCCAAACCCTACATTCGAACTCGGCCCACCGAAACTTCCCATCCTTTCAGTGCAACAAACCTTCATGTATGTTGCCAGGACTATACACAGGCTTAGTGGCAGAGATGCAAACTTCATCAAGTATTCAAGACAAGAACCAAGCCAGAGAGAGAGATCTTGGAGAAATCAAAGGGCGGATCAATAAGACCAAGAAAATCCAAGAGAACAAGATATCATTAAGGAAAAACCTCCCTTCCCGGGCAGGCGAGCCTGGTCAGGTCAAGGCCACCCCGAAGACAAGTCCCATGATTTCCCCCGCAAGGATTGCCGGGGCCGCTGGCGGCCTGCATCCCCGCCAAGACTCCACCACTCCACCGCATCGCAACGAAAGTCATCCATCGGTGATGTGTCGTGCCCCCAGATAGCTAAGTGGCGGTCATTTGGCATGTGGCAGCCATTTAGGAGAAAGATCACCTCTATATGACACCCGTCCAGAGGCGTGTCAAGCAGACAGGTGGAAGGTGACTAAGCGGCACAGAAGGACTGCTGGCTGCATCAAAAGTGTGACACCTAGCAGTGCATTTAATGCACTTTGTCCTAACTGCCAGAGTTATGTATGATATCACAGTTAGCTATCTAATCACTGGATAATGACCATCTTGCCATTGTGGTAACCCAGCCTATAAAAGGAGGGCTGATGTCTACTACACAACCTTCTTCTTGTAGAAGTGTGTTGGGCCTCCAACCACGGAGTTTTGTAGGACAGTAGCAAATTTCCCTCAAGTGGATGATCTAAGGTTTATCAATCCGTGGGAGGTGTAGGATGAAGATGGTCTCTCTCTAACAACCCTGCAACCAAATAACAAAGAGTCTCTTGTGTTCCCAACACAACCAATACATTGTTAAATTTTATAAGTGCACTAGTTCGGTGAAGAGATGGTGATACAAGCGTAATATGGATGGTAGATATAGGTTTTTGTAATCTGAAAATATAAAAACAACAAGGTAGCAAGTAGTAAAAGTGAGTGTAAACGGTATTGCGATGCTTGAAAGCAAGGCCTAGGTTTCATACTTTCACTAGTGCAAGTTCTCTCAACAATGATAACATAATTAGATCATATGGCAATCCCTCAACATGCAACAAAAGCCACTCCAAAGTTCCTATCACGGAGAACATAAGATGAAATTGCTTGTAGGGTACGAAACCACCTCAAAATTATTCTTTTCGATCAATCCATTGAGCTATTCCTATAAGTTTCACAAACAACCCTAGAGTTCATAGTAAAATAACACCATATGACAAACATCAATCAACCCTAATGTCACCTAGATACTCCAATGTCACCACAACTATCCATGGGTCAATTATACTATATGCATCAAACAACTTGAGATTCATAATATTCTATCCAACATAAAGAACCTCGAAGAGTGCCCCAAGATTCCTACTGGAGAAACAAGGACGAAAACATGCATCAACCCCTATGCATAGATTACCCCAATGTCACCTCGGGAATCTGCGAGTTGAATGCAAAAACATACATCAAGTTAATCAATAGAACACCCCATTGTCACCATGGGTATCCCACGCAAGACATACATCAAGTGTTCTCAAATCCATAAAAGTATTCAATCCAATAATAGTGAAACCTCAAAGATAAAACTCAATTCATCACAAGAAGGTAGAGGGGGAGAAACACCATATGATTCAACTATAGTAACAAAGCTCGCGGTACATCAAGATCGTGCCAAATCAAGAACACGAGAGAGAGAGAGAGATCAAACACATAGCTACTAGTACATACCCTCAGCCCCGAGGGTGAACTACTCCCTCCTCGTCACGGAGACTGCTGGGATGATGAAGATGGCCACCGGTGATGGAACAGGCTCCTGATTGGTTTTTCATGGCTACAGTGGCTAGCGGTGGCAAAACTCCCAATTTGGTTTCTTTCTAGGTTTTATGGATTTAT
>NC_041384.1:323306031-323337355 GCF_002162155.2 Triticum dicoccoides
ACGGGGCAGCGACAAGGTAGGGGAACGCCCTCCCTCCACCCTTGTCGTTGCCTCGGGACTCTTCTATCCCAACTCTTTTGCTTCGGGGGCTTCTTCTGGTCCCTAAAAAATCACCATAAATTTTCAGCTCATTTGGACTCTGTCTGATATTCCTTTTCTGTAAAACTCAAAAACAAGGAAAAAACGGGCACTAGGCTCTAGGTTAACAAGTTAGTCCCAAAAATAATATAAAATAGCATATAAATGCATATAAACCATCCAAGATGGATAATATAATACCATGGAATAATCAAAAAGTATAGATACATTGGAGAAGTATCAAGCATCCCCAAGCTTAATTCATGCTCGTCCTCGAGTAGGTAAATGATAAAACAGAAGTTTTGATGTGGAATGCTACCTAACATATTTGTCAATGTAATATTATCTATTGTGGCAAGAATATTCAGATCCATAAGTTTCAAAAGAAAAGTTTAATATTGACATAAAAACAATAATACTTCAAGCATACTAATAAAGCAATCATGTCTTCTCAAAATGACAAGGCCAAAGAAAGTCATCCCTACAAAATCATATAGTCTAGCTATGCTCCATCTTCATCACACAAAGTATTTAAATCATGCACAACCCCGATTACAAGCCAAGAAATTGTTACATGCTTTTGATATTCTCAAACCTTTTCAATTTTCACGCAATACATCAGCGTGAGCCATGGATATAGCACTATAGGTGGAATAGAATATGGTGGTTGTGGAGAAGACAAAAAGAAGGAGATATTCTCACATCAACTAGGCATATCAATGAGCTATGGAGATGCCCATCAATAGATATCAATGTGAGTGAGTAGGGATTGCCATGCAACGGATGCATGTAACATCCCAATTTTCCTAGTTTGGATGTTAATAGATCATTCATATGCGTCTCATATTTTTCCATGCATTATTTGTTTTCTGCAATATTCTTTTCATTATGCAACTAAAGGCAATTTATTGGAGTGGAGATATCATGACTTCTCCCCTGTTTAAAAATGTTCATAATGTCCAGAATATTATTTCCAGTTCATCTGTTATCTTTTGGTAATTTTTGCAATCTTCAAAATATTTTATTTGATTGTTTTATTGCTGTTTTGTGTGGCCTATTGCATAATATTTTTCAAAAAACTGCATTAGAGTAGGAACTAGTTGTTCCTGTAGTTTATATTAGGTGTATAAATTTTACTGTGTGTCTAGGTATTTTTATTTAGATTTTATACTGTGTATTTTATTTATTTATGTTGTTTTCTGCTGTTGTCCTTAAAAAAAGTGAACACAACAGCGCAGCTAGCAACAACCCGGCCTAGCAAGCCCCGTCGCCCGCAGCCCACTTCGAACGAAGCAGTACGCACCAGCGCTCTGCCACCCAACCCGACTCGCCCGCACCCGATCCGCTCTGAGCCGCTGACCAGTGGGCCCCCCGTGCCCCTGTTCAATCATCTTCTCCTCGAGCCGGACTAGACGCCGCCAAGCCCGAGTACGCACGCCGAGGCCGACCCGGGTCGAACCCCTTGGACGCCTAAGAGTTCCTAGGGCTCCCCGCAGCCTCGCACGCCCCTTCTCGCTTCGCCACCGCCGACAGAGCTCGACAGCTCGGGATTTGGATCTCGCCATCGAGCTTCGTGTCCATTGCCGTTCACCGGATGCTGTCGTCGCCGTAAGAGCACCCCGAGCCTTCCCTCTTTCCCCGTCCAATTCCCCTATCCACACAATTTTCTCCTGACATCTTCTAGTGGCCAGAGACGCAGTAGAGCGAGAGCAACGAGCTCGTCCGCCACTGCCAGAGCACCACCGCCATTCACGATCTCACCTCTGTCGATACAGTGCTCCTCGCCTCTGTCCAACACCACCACCACCTCCGTCGCTCGAAGCCGCATCTGCCCACCCCTTCTACCTCATCGGAGCAGCGCTGGAGGGCCACCGCCGCCGCCATTTTCCCTTGTTCTGGTGAGCACACGCGCACACCACACGCACCCAGCCAATCGGCAACTGACACGTGGTGCTCGGCTACAGTGCCGCACAAGAGTTTTCTGTTGTTTTTTTCAGTTTTCATCCAAAGTTCAATTAGCTATAAGTTCTTTTCTAGATATCCTTTTAGGTGATTCTTTTTCCTATGCACTCATAAAAATCAGCTCTTTAGCTCAGTACCAATTTTGTACAAGTTTCCACAATTCAAATTTGAATTTGTTTGAATTCGAATCAAATTTTCCGGAGGCCGTAACTTTTAAACTATTTATCAGAATCGAGTGTTTCTTTTTGCGTTGTGACCTAGTGCAATTTAGGTGCTGTTAAGCTACTGTTGTTGGGTTTTGAATGGTTTTCTTGCTGTTGGTTTTATCTTGGCTTTATTCGAACTTCGGTGATTGATTCGTTGTATTGTGTGAATGCATTTAAAACTTGGAGGCCATATCTTATTGGTAATCACTGTGATATATTAGCTGATCATAAGAGCATGAAGTATATTTTTACTCGGAAGGATTTGAACCTCAGGCAGAGGAGATGCTTGGAGCTTATTAAGAATTATGATTTGAATGTGCAGTATCACCCTGGTAAGGCTAATGTTGTTGCTGATGCATTGAGTCGTAGGAGCCATGCTAATGCAATTAATATTGACGATATGCCACCGGAGTTATGTGAGCAGTTTAGGAATCCCAGGTTGGAGATGGTTCCTAAGGGATATTTAGAAACACTAGAGGTAAAGCCTACTTTGCTTGACAGGATCAGAGAAGCTCAAAAGGATGATAAAGAGATTGCTGAGATAAAAGAGAATATGGTTAAAGGTGAGGCAGAAGGTTTCCATGAGGATGAAGATGGAGCCATATAGTTTGAGAAGCGTATTTGTGTACCTCAGGATGCAGATATCAGTAAGTTGATTCTTTAGGAGGTGAATGATGACCCACAAGTGTAGGGGATTGTGATGCCCCAAGGCCGGCGCTCCAGATGCCTTCCATGTATTCTGAGATTCATCGTGTGAGTTGTTGGTTTGTTGCATTCATCATTGCATCATGTGCATTGCATCTTGTCATCTGGCACCCCTTTTTAAAAACTCAACTAAATAAACCATATGGATCTTCGATCCATTTAAATCGAGGGAATTCACATGGTGATTTCTCTTCATAACATACCCTCCCAATATTAGGGAGCTATTATAAAATATTCCATTCTTTAGGAATAAACCATAATACACTTGTCGTTTAAGTCCCATGCCTTTTCCTTCTCGATTCCTGGCCTCCAACCTTGCTATAAAATCTTTTGTCACCTTCCGAAGCTCCACCAAATGTTCGTCGTTTTTGGACACTTCTAAATCCTACGTCCACTTCTAACTCATTTGGTTTAAATTCAATCATATTGAATTTAGACATTTTTTAAAATTGTTGGAACTGTCTTTGTTGGCTTGGTTTTGCTCCAGTAAGTCCCACAAAAATGCTGCATATTTTTGCCAACCCCTTTTGCTATTTATTTTCTGCCCTTTTCTTTATTCTTTTCTTTTTAGGAGAGAGAGAGATCGCAGCAGTGCCCATTGGGCCTCTCTGTTCAATGCCCAGCAGCCTGGGCCTCCCAACCTCCCGCGCCGGCCCAAGGCCAAGGCCCAGCCGACCCCCACCAATTCTAATCCTAGCCGCTCCCTTGCCCGCTCCACCCCTCATCCCTCGATCCCATCTCTCTCCCTCGCGCCACCACTCACGCATCGCCATGGAGAGGAGATGCCCTCGCTCATCTTCCTCCAGACACCGTCGCCCTCCCCTCCTGTCCGTGCTCTGCCTCCCGGCCACTAGGATCTCGAGACACCGCCGCCCTTCGCTAGATCCTGCAGCCCCGCGCTGCCCTCTCCTCCGCTCCTTATCCGTCCTCCTATGCGAGCTGCTGCGGCGCCGCATCCCCACAAGTGCAGCTGTGCATCTCCTCTGCTCCAACGCCATGGCCTTCCGAGTTGCCGCCCCGAGCCGCATGGAAGACGAGCACCCCGCAACGGCTCCCGACCCCGCGCTTGTCTCCTTGGCCGGACGGCCACCTCGCCGGCGACCATGCGCCACTCCACATCCGGCATGCCCCTGCTCCCTTCTCCTCCTCGCTGCTACTCTGCTGCGCACCGGCCAAATTCCGTTGCCTGCTCGCCGCCATCGCCCTAGCAGGAGCACTGCTTCCCTTGCTCCATGCCAAGGCCGACGCCGGCCCGACTTTGTCTTGTTGCTGGTCTGCCATTGACCTCCTGTTGCTGCCTCCATGCACATGTGGCGCTTGTTGGACCGAAAGCATCCGGCCCCAAACCGACAAGTACCCCGGAGCCCACTTCGACGCCATGTACCTCGACCATCGCTTGCTTCAGTGAGCCGCCAAGGATGGTTACAACCCATGTACCACTACTATCGCCAAGACCGAACCTGAAAGACCAAGGATGCGCCAAGTACCTCGTCATACGTGTATGACTACCATCGCCGAAGACCGCGAGTACAACGACTTCCACAACGCGTCGTGTACGACTACCGTCGCTTGGGTTCGATAAGGCGCCGAGTACCACTACGTTTGCCATGTACACCTACACCAAGACCGGTTCAACAAGTACCTCGAGAACGTCTGTACCTCTACCATCGCCGTGGGTCCGACAAAACCAAGTGTACAACTACCGCTGCCCCGAGGACGTTGGATTCGTCAAGTACCTCTCTGAAAATGAACATGTACCACTACTTCCACTTCCGTCGCAGAGGACCGATAGTACCACTACTTTCCACGACCGTCCCGAGAACGTCTACTTCCGTCTACATCCCATCGAACCCGATCCACTTTGAAAACGCACGCTTCAAAGGTATACCGTGAGACGACGCCCGTGAACGAATGCTTGTGTTGTATGAGATGCATGTTTGGATGTTGTATCCTCCCATGAACGTTAGTTGTTTCCCTCCCTTGGCACCGTCGTCGACCCGTGGGAACCCAGTATCCGGGAGCACCCCACCATCCATGCATGACAAGCTACCGTCACATTTCCTTTTGCACCGGTATCTCCATGAGCTACCGAAACCGATATTTTGCCGTGGCATCATATTCGGATTCGTTGCCATGGCACCCCTTTCATTTCCGCCATGATGACAAATGCTTCATAACATGCTCTTATCAACATTTTCATAAATATTGCATAAAACTTGCAAATGTCATCCGCATCATGATAACAACATCAAGAATGTTTAAATTGTTGTTTGCTTCATTTGCTAGATATGCACATGGGGATTTTCCGGAATGGTTGTTGTTATTTCTGGCCTCATTTAAACTTGCCTAAATGTGTAGTTTACTTTTGCCTCACCTATTGCCATGTTTAACAGCATTTAATATTGTTGGGTACCTAAATGGAAGAGAACTAAATAAATGAATGTGGTGTTCCGTCAATATGCAACTTGTTGCATATTGAGCTCCACTTAATTGTAGTATTGCTTGTTGCACTTTGCCATGCCATGCATATTTAAACCGGACATGCCTCATCCTTGGTTGTGCATCATGCCATTTTTATGCTTGTTGGTTTACCATGTTGTTTGCTCATTTCCGGTGTTGCTTCTTCTTGTTAGTTCCGGTAATGTCGCGTTTGTGAGGATCTGTTCGACTACGTCTGTTTGTCTTCTTCATGAACTCATTCTTCTTCCTTGCAGGATTTCAGGAAAAATGACCATACCCTCGATATCACTTCTATCTTTGCTTGCTAGTTGTCCGTTTTATCGCTATGTCGCGCTACCTATCACTTGTTTATCATGCCTCCCATATTGCCATGTCAAGCCTCTAACCCACCTTCCTAGCAAACCGTTGTTTGCCTATGTTACCGCTTTCTCTCAGCCCCTCTAATAGCGTTGCTAGTTGCAGGTGAAGTTGAAGTTTGTTCCATGTTGGAATATGGATATGTTGGGATATCACAATATCTCTTATTTTAATTAATGCATCTATATACTTGGTAAAGGGTGGAAGGCTCGGCCTTATGCCCGTTGTTTTGTTCCACTCTTGCCACCTTAGTTTCCGTCATACCGGTGTTATGTTCCTCGATTTTGCATTCTTTACGCGGTTGGGTGTTATGGGAACCCCTTGGCAGTTCGCTTTGGATAAAACTCCTCCAGCAAGGCCCAACCTTGGTTTTAACATTTGCCACCTAAGACTTTTTCCCTTGGGTTCTGCGGACTCAAGGGTCATCTTTATTTTAAACCCCTGGGCCAGTGCTCCTCCGAGTGTTGGTCCAACCTGTCAACCGCCGGTGGCCACCAGGGGCAACTCTGGGCTGGCCTACCATAAGTTTGGACAATCCGGTGTGCCCTGAGAACGAGACATGTGCAGCTCCTATCGGGATTTGTCGGCACATTCGGGCGGCTTTGCTGGTCATGTTTTACCATTGTCGAAATGTCTTGTAACAGGGATTTCGAGCTTGATCAGGTCTTCCCGGGAGAAGGAATATCCTTCGTTGACCATGAGATCTTGTGATGGGCTAAGTTGGGACACCCCTGCAGGGTTAAAACTTTCGAAAGTCGTTCCCCCGGTTATGTGGCAGATGGGAATTTGTTAATGTTCGGTTGTAGAGAACTTGACACTTGACTTAATTAAAATGCATCAACCGTGTGTGTAGCCGTGATGGTCTCTTTTTGGCGGAGCCGGGAAGGGAACACGGTTTGGGTTATGTTTGAACGTAAGTAGTTTCAGGATCACTTCTAGCTTCATGACTGTTGTGTTGCTTCACTTCTCGCTCTTATTTGCATACTTTAGCCACCATATTTGCTTAGTGCTTGTTGCAGCTCCACCTCATTACCTTATCCTACCCATAAGCTTAAATATTCTTGATCTCGCGGGTGTGAGATTGCTAAGTCCTCGTGACTCATAGATACGTTCCAACAGTTGCAGGTGCCAATGATACCAGTGGAGGTGACGCAACCGAGCTCAAGTGGGAGCTCAATGAAGATCTTCGTCGTTGTTATGTGTCTTTCCGGATGATCAGTAGTGGTGCCCAGCTGGGACGATCGGGGATCTGGCATTTGGGGTTGTCTTCTTTTATTTTGGTTCCGTAGTCGGACCTTGATTGTACTCTGTATGACGTATGTTTAACTTGTTATTTGTGTGAAGTGGCGATGGTAAGCCAACTCTTTATCCCTTTCTTATTTAGTACATGGGATTGTGTGACGATTACCCCTCGTGCGACAAAACCACAATGCGGTTATGCCTCTATGTCGTGCCTCGACACATGGGAGATATAGCCGCATCGTGGGTGTTACAGGTTGGTAATCAGAGCCATCCCCGACTTAGAAGCCCCCTGCTTGATCGAATCATTGACGTTGTTGAGTCTCGAACAAAATGTTTTGAGTCTTAGGATTATATTTATCGAAGAGTAGGATTCTTTTTACTCCGCAGTCCCTTCGTCGCTCTGGTGAGGCCTCCTGACGTAGAAGTTTTGACTTTCCTCTCCTCAATTTCATGAAAAAAATTAGGATCATGCAGGTATCTTGGAATCGTTTCGATAGTCTTGTGACGAGAACATTGTTCTTGGTGCCTCCTGACATTTAGGGGTTGTGGCAGTGTCCCGGGGAGTTGAGCTCCATGGTGTTGTCGTCACAATTTTATCGTTGCAATTCTAGAATACCTGAGTCCACCGACATCGAAAATCTCTTTTATGAAGTTGTTGGTGAGATAACCTCGACGCCACCCAGTACTGGGGCGGGAGTTCGGGAGTATTGCCATAACTCATATAACAGATGCTTTTCGAAGGTTGAGGTACATGATTTCCGAAGGGTCTTGGTTATGTGTTGAAGGATGGATACAGCTGGATGTAGGGATTGTTAGTTTGGGTGAGATATTATGCTTCCCCTGTATCCCCAACACCCGATTGCATAACCACATAGTTTTGGAAGTTTATAAGTGGGAATTTAAGTATCTCGTAGGATTTCTTTCCAACAGACACATGATACGATATGGGGTCTATCATATGTTTGTTTCCGGCTTATTCTGCATGCCAAATCCTTTGTTTTGTTTTTGTTGTGGTATTCGAGTTGCTTCAATGTCAAGTGTTGATTCCATACCTTTTCCAAGTGGTGTTCTCATATTTCTATGTGGATGCTAATCCTTCATGATCATCGAGATTGTCATGTCAATTCTTTCCAACCAGTGTGATTCTCTTCAAGATGATGATATCATTTTTCGCATTCGCGAGATCACCTCTCAGTTTTCCCACCGTTGTTCGTTTCATCCGTCCCCAAGTTGCCTTTGTTTTCCAGCCCTCCCACCCTTTTTATTCAAGGACTCAGAGATATCATATCAAACATCCATTTTATTCATGTGAAGTCTCTTTATTCTTTTCTTTCAATGTTCTTATCCGGTGATTCTCGGAAAGACACTAACAAAGCTTCAAGTTCATCACTCTTCATTCTCTTTCTTCTCTGCTGGTTTCAAGTCAAGCTTTGTCGATCATATCTTTTCCTCATTTCAAATGTTTTCTCATGCCGGTGCACCTCTTAATCATCCACTTCTCGCTATTCAATTGTTCCGGAGTGCTGAAGATATCTCAGAAGATTCGTGTTTCCACTCTGCATTCGTTCAAGCTCTTTCGAGGATGTTATCTCATTCAAGCCATTTAATTCAACCGGTGCAATCTCCCTTTCAAGTAATCATTTCAACGGAGTTTCTCTTGAGTGGGCCCTAACCCACATGTCTTTTCCCACGTTCTTACCTGACTCATCTAATTTTTTTCAGAGCTATTCTCAAATCTTTTCAAAGTTTGAAGTAAGAATGAATTTTTCATCTGTCAGATGCCTTCCCAAGATCGCTTTCAAATTCTTTTCATCATCGGTTCAGCTTTTCTATTCTTCATTCCGGGGTGCCTCAACAATTCATGGTGGTGTTTCTCGTCGTCATTCTCAGATTTTGAAGACTAAAAAGGCCTCTTAAATCCTCACCCGTTCTCTCAAAGATTCATAGTTCAAGCTTGATGCCATCCTCTCATAATTGTTTTCGATTGTGAGAATTCTTTTCACCCATCCAGAGCAATTCAGGAGTGTTTTCAGTTTGATTCTCCAGAGCCCATCATCTCAGAATTATTCATTCCAACTTTCATTTTCGTTCTCCAAATCTTACCGGTGCATCATTCAAGTATTCTCTAATCAGCTCGCAATCTCTTCGTTCACTTGTATCTAAATTCCCTCAAGTATATTCATTGGTTTTCTAATTCTTCCCGGTGTTTCTTTATCTTTCTTCGTTCATTTTCAATTCTTACGGTGGTTTGTTCAAGATTCCTCTTGCTATGTTCTCATATCAATTCATTCATTCTTTCCAATCCTACCGGCGGATTGTTGAAGACCTTTCTCAAGTTTGCGCTATATCTCTCGTAATCCTTTCTATGAGAATAAGTAGTATGCCAAATCCGTTGCTTGTCATCAATTTAAATTGGTAAAGGATACACATAACGTAATTCTTATTATTGTTTCATCCAAGTGATCTAATTTATTCTTTTCGGGTTGTTCATCATATCACATTCTCGGTTCGAGATGCTTCATCTATTCTTTCCGGAGTTCCAAGTTTTCCGCTTTATCTCATCGCAAAGCTCCATCCAATCATTGCAAGTCTTCAAGCTTATTCTTTTCATCCTTCACTTCTTTTTGATCATTCTTTTATTACCGGAGTTCTTCATGGAGGCTCAACATGGTGTCTCATCAAGTATTCCTTTCATTCTTCATTCGTTCTTCAAGATTTCTCTTAAAGTTATGGTCCACCAAGCTATACTCAAAGATAAACAGGGTGCTCAACACATGTTTTTTTGAGGAGTTTAAGTATTCTTCATCTTGCATTCTGAAATGCAATTTGTTCTACCTTATCTTTTGAGGTGGTGTTATGTCACTCTTGATAATTTCCCTTCGTGTGTCATGATTCAACAGTTGTCAAGAATGAGATAGTTAAACCCATCAATTTCTTCAAGCATGAGCTCTTCGCAATCCATCAATCTCTTCGTTGGAGATATCTTGGGTTATATTTCACCTAAAGCTTTCGCTAAGGATTTTTGCTATCTATGGTGCTCATAAATGACCCAATTCTTCATTTATCCTCCCGGTGAAATAAGTTTCTAGTCTCCTTGTTGATATCAATCCAATCTATTTTTTCCGTTGGTGGCAGAATTTCACCCTATAATTTTGAGATGTTTTCCATAAGCCCACTACAAGCTTATTCGTTTCGTTGTTGGTTTTCCAACAATTCCATTATAACTTTCTTATATTCCAATGATCCATCTTCTATTCTTTCTTCGGGAGGCATTGTGATGTTGCACTCTTCGACCCATCATCCCATTTTTGTCAAAGATCATGTTCTTTCCTTTTCTTATCCATTTAACCGGAGTGTTGTGTCCTCTGCTGAAGTTCTTTTCATCTTATCAAGTCTTGTATCTCTTTTCAATGGGAGTGTTGTTTGAATTTTTTCTTCCTTGTTTCTTGTTTATCTCGTTTCAACCAGAGTGGTTTCAATTCTTTCTCCTCCATTGTGCTTGGCATTCATAGTTTTGCAACCTCCAAGGTTGACATGGTGTTCCTTGTTCCTCTTTCCTAACAGAGTGTTTTCAACTTCGTTTGTGTCCTTTGTTTTTTTATTCTTTCCCGTTGTTCAACCTCTCAAGGTTCTTTGGTTTCACTTGTTTGTCAAAGAAGCAACTTTGTTTTACCTCTTCCTCTTTCGTTTCTCCCCAGTGCCATCCTAGATCTCGAGACGAGATCCTCTCGTAGTGGTGGAGTGTTGTGACGCCCCAAGACTGGCACTCCAGATGCCTTGCATGTATTCTGAGATTCGTCGTGTGAGCTGTTGGTTTATTGCATTCGTCATTTCATCATGTGCATTGCATCTTGTCATCTGGCACCCTTTTTAAAAACTCAACTAAATAAATCGTATGGATCTTCGATCCATTTAAATCGAGGGAATTCACATGGTGATTTCTGTTTATAACATATCCTCCCAATATTAGGGAGCTATTATAAAATATTCCATTCTTTAGGAATAAAATATAATACACTTGCAGTTTAAGTCCCATGCCTTTTCCTTCTCGATTCCTGGCCTCCAACCTTGCTATAAATTCTTTTGTCACCTTCCGAAGCTCCGCCAAATGTTCGTCAGTTTTGGACACTTCTAACTCCTACGTCCACTTCTAACTCATTTGGTTTAAATTCAATCATATTGAATTTAGACATTTTTCAAATTGTTCAAAATGTCTTTGTTGGCTTGGTTTTGCTCCACTAAGTCCCACAAAATGTTGCATATTTTTGCCAACCCATTTTGCTATTTCTTTTCTACCCTTTTCTTTATTCTTTTATTTTTAGAAGAGAGAGAGATAGCAGCAGTGCCCCTTGGGGCTCTCTGTTCAATGCCCAGCAGCCTGGGCCTCCCAACCTCCCGCGCCGGCCCAAGGCCAAGGCGCAACCGACCCCCACTAGCTCTAACCCTAGGCGCTCCCTTGCCCGATCCACCCCCTCATTCCTCGATCCCATCTCTCTTCCTCGCGCCACCAGTCACGCATCGCTAGGGAGAGGAGATCCCCTCGCTCGTCCTCCTCCAGACCCCGTCGCCCTCCCCTCCTGCCCGTGCTCCGCCTCCCGGCCACCAGGAGCTCGAGACGCCGCCGCCCCTAGCCGGATCCTGCAGCCCCGTGCCTTCCTCTCCTCCGCTCCTTCTCCGTCCTCTTGTCCGAGCTGCTGCGGCGCCGCATCCCCGCAAGTGCAGCTGCGCATCTCCTCTGCGCGAACGCCACGGCCTCTCTAGCCGACCATCGGAGTTGCCACCCCGACCACCTCCGTGATCTCCGGCCTCCCCTTTCTCTGCTCCTCTTGACTCCCTCACGCCCGAGCCGCAAGGAAACGAGCACCCTCGCAATAGCGCCCGACCCCGCGCTCGTCTCCTCGGCCGGACGACCACCTTGCCGGCGACCAGGCGCCACTCCACATCTGGCATGCCCCTGCTCCCTTCTCCTCCTCGCTGGTGCTCTGCTCTGCACCGGCCAAGTTCCGTTGCCTGCTCACCGCCATTGCCCTAGCAGGAGCTCTGCTTCCCTTGCTCCACGCCAAGGCCGACGCCAGCCCCACTTCGTCTTGCTGCTGGTCTGCCATCGACCTCCTGTTGCTGCCTCCATGCACATGTGGCACTCGTTGGACCGAACGCCTCTGGCCCCAAGCTGACAGGTACCCCGGAGCCCACTTCGACGCCATGTACCTCGATCGCCGCTGGCTTCGGTGACCCGCCAAGGCCGGTTACAACCCATGCACCACTACTATCTCCAAGACCGAACCTGAAGGACCAAGCATGCGCCAAGTACCTCGTCGATACATGTACGACTACCGTCGCTAAAGACCGCGAGTACAATGACTTCCACAAGGCGTCATGTACGACTACCGTCGCTTCAGTTCGATAAGGCGTCGAGTACCACTATGTTTGCCATGTACATCTACACCAAGACCGGTTCGACAAGTACCCCGAGAACGTCTGTACCTCTATTGTCGCCGTGGGTCCGACAAAACCAAGTGTACAACTACCGTCGCCCGAGGATGTTGGATTCGTCAAGTACCTCTCTAACAACGAACATGTACCACTACTTCCACTTCCGTCGCAAAGGACCGATAGTACCACTACTTTCCACGACCGTCCCGAGAATGTCTACTTCTGTCTACATCCCATCGAACTAGATCTGCTTCGAAAATGCACGCTTCAAACGTATACCGCGAGACGACGCCCGTGAACGAATGCTTGTGTTGTATGAGATGCATGTTTGGATGTTGTATCCTCCCGTGAACGTTAGTTGTTTCCCTCGCTGGCACCATCGTCGACCCGTGGGTACCCAGTATGCGGGAGCACCCCACCATCCTTGCATGACACACTCCCGTCACATTTCCTTTTGCACCGGTATCTCCATGAGCTACCGGAACCGATATGTTGCCGTGGCATCATTTTCGGATTCGTTGCCATGGGACCCCTTTCATTTCCACCACGATGACAAATGCTTCATAACATGCTCTTATCAACATTTTCATAAAATATTGCATAAAACTTGCAAATGTCATCCGCATCATGATAACAACATCAAGAATGTTTAAATTGTTGTTTGCTTCAGTTGCTAGATATACACATGGGGATTTTCCGGAATGGTGGTTGTTATTTACGGCCTCATTTAAATTTGCCTAAATGTGTAGTTTACTTTTGCCTCACCTCTTGCCATGTTTAACAACATTTAATATTGTTGGGTACCTAAACAAGAGAGAAATAAATAAATTAATGTCGTGTTTCATTTGTAGTATTGCTTGTTGCACTTTGCCATGCCATGCATATTTAAACCAGACATGCATCATCCTTGGATGTGCATCATGCCATGTTTATGCTTGTTGGTTTACCATGTTGTTTTCTCCTTTCCGGTGTTCCTTCTTCTTGTTAGTTCCGGTAACGTCGCGTTTGTGAGGATTCGTTCGACTACGTCCGTTTGTCTTCTTCATGGACTCGTTCTTCTTCCTTGCGGGATTTTAGGCAAGATGACCATACCCTCGATATCACTTCTATCTTTGCTTGCTAGTTGTCCGTTCTATCGCTATGTCGGGCTACCTACCACTTGTTTATCATGCCTCCCATATTGCCATATCAAGCCTCTAACCCACCTTCCTAGCAAACCGTTGTTTGGCTATGTTACCGCTTTCGCTCAGCCCCTCTTATAGCGTTGCTAGTTGCAGGTGAAGTTGAAGTTTGTTCCATGTTGGAACATGGATATGTTGGGATATCACAGTATCTCTTATTTTAATTAATGCATCTATATACTTGGTAGAGGGTGGAAGGCTCAGCTTATGTCTGGTGTTGTGTTCCACTCTTGCCGCCTCAGTTTCCATCATACCGGTGTTATGTTCCTTGATTTTGCATTCCTTACGCGGTTGGCTGTTATAAAACTCCTCCAGCAAGGCTCAACCTTGGTTTTAACATTTGCCACCTAAGCCTTTTTCCCTTGGGTTCTGCAGACTCAAGGGTCATCTTTATTTTAAACTCCCAGGCCAGTGCTCCTCCGAGTGTTGGTCCAACCTGTCAACCGCCGGTGGCCACCAGGGGCAACTCTGGGCTGGCCTACTAGAAGTTTGGACAATCCAGTGTGCCCTGAGAACGAGATATGTGTAGCTCCTATCGGGATTTGACGGCACATTCGGGAGGCTTTTCTGGTCTTGTTTTACCATTGTCGAAATGTCTTGTAACCGGGATTCCGAGCCTGATCGGGTCTTTCCGAGAGAAGGAATATCCTTCGTTGACCAAGAGAGCTTGTGATGGGCTAAGTTGGGACACCCCTGTAGGGTTAAACCTTTCGAAAGCTATGCCCGTGGTTATGTGGCAGATGGGAATTTGTTAATGTCCGGTTGTAGAGAACTTGACACTTGACTTAATTAAAATGCATCAGCCGCGTGTGTAGCCGTGATGGTATCTTTTCAACGGAGTCGGGGAAGGGAACACGGTTTGGGTTATGTTGAACGTAAGTAGTTTCAGGATCACTTGTTGATCACTGCTAGCTTCACGACCGTTGTGTTGCTTCACTTCTTGCTCTTATTTGCATACTTTAGCCACCATATTTGCTTAGTGCTTGTTGCAGCTCCACCTCATTACCTTATCCTACCCATAAGCTTAAATATTCTTGATCTCGCGGGTGTGAGATTGCTGAGTCCTCGTGACTCATAGATACGTTCCAACAGTTGCAGGTGCCAATGATACCAGTGGAGGTGACGCAACCGAGCTCAAGTGGGAGCTCAATGAAGATCTTCGTCGTTGTTATGTGTCTTTCCGGATGATCAGTAGTGGTGCCCAGTTGGGACGATCGGGGATCTGGCATTTGGGGTTGTCTTCTTTTATTTTGGTTCCGTAGTCGGACCTTGATTGTACTCTGTATGACGTATGTTTAACTTGTTATTTGTGTGAAGTGGCGATGGTAAGCCAACTCTTTATCCCTTTCTTATTTAGTACATGGGATTGTGTGACGATTACCCCTCGTGCGACAAAACCACAATGCGGTTATGCCTCTAAGTCGTGCCTCAACACGTGGGAGATATAGCCGCATTGGGGGTGTTACAGGGATCTATCGTAGTCCTTTTGATAAGTAAGAGTTTCGAACCCAACAAGGAGCAGAAGGAAATGATAAGCAGTTTTCAGTAAGGTATTCTCTGCAAGCATTGAAATTATCGGTAACAGATAGTTTTATGATAAGGTAATTTGTAACGGGTAACAAGTAATGAAAGTAAATAAGGTGCAGCAAGATGGCCCAATCCTTTTTGTAGCGAAGGACAAGCCTGGACAAGCTCATATATAAAGGAAAACACTCCCAAGGACACATGGGAATTATTGACAAGCTAGTTTTCATCACGCCCATATGATTCGTGTTCGGTACTTTAATAATTTGATATGTGGGTGGACCGGTGCTTGGGTACTGCCCTTCCTTGGACAAGCATCCCACTTATGATTAACCCCTCTTGCAAACTTCCTCAACTACAAAAGAAGTATTAAGGTAAACCTAACCATAGCATGAAACATATGGATCCAAATCAGCCCCTTACGAAGCAACTCATAAACTAGGGTTTAAGCTTCTATCACTCTAGCAACCCATCATCGACTTCTTACTTCCCAATGCCTTCCCCTAGTCCCATACAATGGTGAAGTTTCATGTAGACGACCTTCACATGACACCACTAGATAAGAGACAACATACATCTCATCAAAATATCGAACGAATACCAAATTCACATGACTACTTATGGCAAGACTTCTCCCTTGTCCTCTGGAACAAACGTAACTACTCACAAATCATATTCATGTTTATAATCAGAGGGGTATTAATATGCATTAAGGATCTAAACATATGATCTTGCACCGAATAAACCAACTAGCATCAACTACAAGGAGTAATCAACAGTAATAGCAACCCAGGGTACCAATCTGAGGTTTTGAGACAACGATTGGATACAAGAGATGAAGTAGGGTTTGAGATGAGATGGTGCTGGTGAAGATGTTGATGGAGATTGACCCCCTCCCAATGAGATGATCGATGGTGATGATTTCCCCCTCCCAGAGGGTAGTTTCCCTGGCAGAATAGCTCCGCCGGAGCCCTAGATTGGTTCCGCCAAGGTTCTGCCTTGTGGCAGTGGAGTTTCATCCCATAAGCTTGCTTATGATTTTTTTCCGAACGAAAGACCTCATATAGCAGAAGATGGGCACCGGAGGCCTGCCAGGGGGGCCACGAGGCAGGGGGTGCACCCAGGGGGCAGGGTGCGCCCCCACCCTCGTGGATGGTGGGTGGCCCCCCTCTGGTGCTCCTTTCACCCAATATTTTTTTTATTCTGAAAATGACCCCATGGAGTTTCAGGACTTTTGGGGCTGTGCAGAATAGGTCTCTAATATTTGCTCCTTTTCCAGCCCAGAATTCTAGCTACCAGCATTCTCCCGCTTCATGTAAACCTTGTAAAATAAGAGAGAATAGGCATAAATAATGTGACATAATGTGCAATAACATCCCATAATGCAATAAATATCAATATGAAAGCATTATGCAAAATGGACGTATCAACTCCCCCAAGCTTATACCTCGCTTGTCCTCAAGCGGAAGCCGAAATTGAAAAATATGTCCACATCTTTAGAGATATAGGTGTTGATAAAATAAAATATGGACATGAGGGAATCATGACTATTCTTATAACAGCAACATATATATATATATTGTCATATGATTTCTTATGCTAAAGTAACAATTCATTCACAATTTCAAGTATGAATCGGAAACTTCATTGAAAACTAACAAACTATAATCTCGACCATTGAAGCAATTGCAATTTATCATAACATCAGAAAGAATCAATATAAGAGCTTTTCAGCAAGTCCACATACTCAACTATCATTTAGTCTTTCACAATTGCTAACACTCACACAATATTTATGGGTATGAAGTTTTAGTCGGACACAGAGAAAGGTAGGGGCTTATAGTTTTGCCTCCCAACCTTTTACCTCAAGGGTAATGTCAACAATAATAGTTCATGAAAACTCACATCCAATTAGCTATATGTATCAGGATCTTTCCAGCACATAGTGCTTGCCAAAGGATAAAATGTAAAAAGGAAAGGTGAAGATCACCATGACTCTTGTATGAAGTATAAGACAAGAATAAAAGATAGGCCTTTCGCAGAGGGAAGCAGAGGTTGTCATGTGCTTTTATGGTTGGATGCACAAAATCTTAATGCGAAAGAACGTCACTTTATATGCCACTTGTGATATGGACCTTTATTATGCAGTTCGTCGCTTTTATTTCTTCCACATCACAAGATCGTATAAATCTTATTTTCTCCACACTAATAAATCATACATATTTAGAGAGAAATTTTTATTGCTTGCAATGATGACAACTTACTTGAAGGATCTTACTCAATCCATAGGTAGATATGGTGGACTCTCATGGCAAAACTAGGTTTAAGGATATTTGGAAGCACAAGTAGTATCTCTACTTGGTGCAAAGAATTTGGGTATCATGAGAGGGAAAGGCAAGCTCAACATGTTGTAAGATCCATGACAATATAATTTATTTCAAATGTAAGAAAACATAACCCATTATGTTGTCTTCCTTGTCCAACGTTAACTCTTTAGGATGTCATATTTTAATGAGTGCTCACAATCATAAAGGATGCCCAAGATAGTATGTTTATATGTGAAAACCTCTCTTTCTTTATTAATTCCTATTAATTGCAAAGATGACCAAAACTATGCTTGTCAACTCTCAACAACTTTTATTCATCACACTCTTTATATGTGGAGTCATTACTCTCCATAAGATCCATATGATCTCTTTATTTCTTTTTATTCTTTCTCTTTTATTTTATTTTTATTCCCTCAAGATCATAGCAAGATAATCAAGCCCTTGACTCAACACTAATCTTTATTATATATAGCTCACATACTCGATTACATAGAACGATCATAAAGCAAAACTCAAAACTAGATCATACTAAAACATTATTCTACTAGATCAAGATATTACCAAAAGGATCGAACTAAGAAAAACAGTAAAGATAGAAGTGTGATGGTGATATGATACCGGGGCACTCCCCCAAGCTTGGCAGTTGCCAAGGGGAGTGCCCATACCCGATACTCATTTCTTCTTTGGTGGTGAAGAAGATGTTGGTGATGATGACAATTGTGCCTTCAGCTTTTTCATATTTTAGTTGAGAAGAGCAATCTCCTCCTTTAAATCGTCGACCTCCGATTCCAGCTTCAAGATCTTGTCACATAAATCTCCTTTGCTTTTCTGCCGAAAACGATAAGGAATAGATCTGTTATTAGACAGTTTAGCCCTCTTGGGGAGACAAGACTTCTTGAACTTCACATGCATATCCCCAGGTTGAGGTAGAGGGACATCCTCCTCCTCCGAACTTGAATCATTGATCATCCTGAAGTGAGCATCTTCCTCATCATCCGTAGTTCGACCACAAGGAGATAGGTCCCAATAGGTCTTTGGGTCAGCAACGAGATGTGAGACATAGCTCTCTCCATCGGAGTCTTGAGAAGACATCTTGATCTAATCTGCAACAGAACATCTCGAAGCAAAAAAAGAGGATCTTTGTGTGGTACAATGGTCAAAACCTTCGGGACATTATATAATGGAATTTAACCAACCAAAAGAAGTATCATGCAAGAAAACAGAGTCCGGAGAGCACACGAGGTGCCCACGAGGCAGGGGGCGCGCCCTCCACCCTCATGGTAGCCTCGTTTCCTTCCCAGACTGCTTCTTATTTTCCTATTTTCTTAAATATTCCAAAACATAGAAAAATTGCTATTAGAACTGTTTTGGAGTCGGTTCACTTACCCTACCACATACCTCTTCCTTTTAGGAGTTTGAAACATTCTGTAAAGTGTCCCTTATGTATTCCTCCAAGGTTATGGTTTCAATAACATTAGTTTCAACATTTATAGGATTACCTGAGATATAATGTTTGATTCTTCGACCGTTCACCACACACGGATTTTTGCCTTCGAAGTTGTTGATTTTTATGGCACCGGAACGATAGACCTCCTCGATAACGTAAGGCCCTTCTCATTTAGAAAGGAGTTTTCCTGGAAAAAATCTTAAACGAGAGTTGTATAGCAATACATAATTACCTACATTAAACTCACACTTTTGTATCCTTTTGTCATGCCATCTTTTAACTTTTTCTTTAAAGAGTTTGGCATTCTCATAGGCATGGGTTCTCCATTCACCAAGTGAGATGATGTCAAAAAGCATCTTCTCACCGACAAGTTTGAAATCATAATTGAGCTCTTTAATGGCCCAATACGCCTTATGTTCTAGCTCAAGAGGTAAGTGGCAAGCTTTACCATAAACCATTTTATGCAGAGACATACCCATAGGATTTTTGTATGCAGTTCCATAGGCCCATAATGCATCATCAAGTTTCTTGGATCAATTCTTTCTAGATCTATTAACAGTCTTTTGCAAAATTAATTTAAGCTCTCTATTACTCAATTCTACTTGATGTAACACCCCGGTGTAATGATGCTACAGTAACCCCTAGGGTTAAGTTAATCTTTTTGCTAAACATGTTCCTGATCATAATTGTCTCCTTTCTCTTTTAAATTCCAGTTGAATTCAAATTCAAATTTTGTCTGAAATTCAAAATGCTCAGACATGAAAACAAAAATGTTCATCATGTGCAGAATAATCCACAACTACTATTGGTGGTGAACCAACATTTTTGCAAAAAGGTTTGAGTGGCCTAAGCTACTTCAAACAGTGGCCTAAGAAATAAATTAAATGCCTTTTTGATTTATAAAAAATTGGCAACTATTCCAAAAGCCACCCAACCTTTTTGAGGCAGTGCACTTTAATTCTTTGAGTTTGTTTTGGCCAGTGGCATGATTTTTTTGCAAAGTCAATTGTGGCAAAAGAAAAATGCAAAAGCTGTTGGAAAAGAAAAGAAAAGGAGAAAAAGAAAAAAAAACAGAGGGGAGAGAAAGCCCCTGCCCCACTTGGGCTTCGGCCCACCCGCGCTAGCTGGCCTAGCTAGACCGGCCCATGCCCCCTCCCCGGTCGCTCTCCCCTCCCTCCTGTTCCCCCGATGCGCGCCGCTACAGGGGCTCGTCGCCGCCCGACCACCTCGCCGGCAACGCCGCGGGTGGATAAGAGCCTCCCCCTCCGGCTCCTCGAGACCTCCCCCCACCTACCTCCACCCACTCCTAGTTTCCCCTCGCCCTCTCCGCCTGCTCGTTGCCTCTCCCCTTCGTTCCCCATCCACCTCCGAGCGCCACCGTCGCCGCATCTTTGTCTTCTCCGCGGTCACCGTGCCTTCGACGCGGCCTGGCCGTCCTCTTCAGCATCACCGTGGACTTCCGCGTCCTCTGGAGCCGCTGGAGGGAGCAGAGGAGCTTTGCATCGCCGAACACGTCGACGTCTTCCTCGGGCCGCCGGCGATCCCCTTCCACCCCGGCGAGCTCTGCTGCTCCTAAACCACCAAGGGTCTTTCGTGACCGCTCGGTGAGCTCCACACCTTCCTTCCCGTCCTCTTTGCGCTGCCTGTCGCTGCCCGTAGCCGCCGCGCCATGTTTACCCGAACGGAGCTCCGCCGATGTTGCTGCTGCTATCGCCACAGACGCTGTCGAGCTCGGCTGAGCTCGCAGTCGTGCTCGCCGTAGCCGTAGGTTTCAAACGCGCCACCTGCCGCCGCTCTCCGTGCTCGGGGTCGTTGTTTCCATGCTCACCCGCACGTCGCCGTCGCCTGCGCTCGTCGCCGGCGTGCCTTCGGTGGCCAATTGGTCACGGGCCAACGCCCGTTGCACTCGCCGCTTCACGTATGTCTCGTCCGGCCTCTCAGTTTGCTCGCTAGCGCACTGCATCGCCGTTTCCTCTCGCGCCCGACTCCGGCCGTCCGCCGATGAGCTCGCCACGCTCGATTCCGGTCAACCCCACCGCCACAACCACCACCGTTGGACGTGGCGCAGCCATATCTTTTGAATGCGCCTGAAAACTCGACGAACGGTGCCCTATACGTGATTTCCGACCACCTCCCGAGCCGCGCCGCCGCGTTTTACCTCGCCGGCGTCGCTCCGGCGCCATCCGCCGACGTGGCTGGGCGGGCCCCATCCCTGGCTCGCTGCCAGCGGGCCCTATGGCCCCAGTTGACCGGGTTGACCCAGTCAACTGCTGACTGGGCAGCCCTTTACCACTGACGTGTAGGCCCCACCACATAATTCGGTTAATTAAAATGTTTATATAACTAAAGTTAATTAGTTAACCTAATTAGCCACTGACTGCTAGGGCCCACGCCCCCTAACTAACCCTGTTAGCTTAGTTAAGCCTCTGTTAGACAGAGAGGCTGACAGGTGGGTCCCACCTGTCAGTTTGACTGGTCAGCAGAGCTGACGCAATGCTGACGTCACTACTGACGTCATGTTTTCCTTTTCTGCTTTTAAAATAATTCAGAAATTGGTTTAAACTTTGAAAATCCGTAACTTTTAACCCGTAACTCCGATGAAAATGTTTTCTATATGAAAGTTGCTCAGAAAAATCCAACGAATCCGAATACGCGGTCCATTCATCTGTCACATGCCCCTAGCATGCTGAACATGGAACTTTCCCCCTCCGGTCATCTATCTGACACAGGTCCGGAACCGGGAACACCTTCCCGGTTGTTTTCCCCCTTCACCTATAACGTCTAGGACCGCGTTAGGGCACGCTTAGCGCTACGTATTGTCATGTCATGCTTAGTGTTACCTCTGTTTGCTATGTATTTACTGTTTCTTCCCCCTCTTCTCTCCGGTAGACCCCGAGGCCGCTGATGCCCCGGTGATCGACTACGTCGTCGACAACGACCCCTCCTTGCCAGATCAACCAGGCAAGCCCCCCTTTGATCATCCCGATATCGCCCATTCCATTCTCTCATGCTTGCATTAGATTTTGCTATTGTTATTGTTTGCTCCTATTCTGATGCATAGCCTCCTTTTGTAACCTGCTTATTGTTACCTTACCGGCTTATCCTAAACTGCTTAGTATAGGTTGGTTAGTGATCCATCAGTGACCCCCACCTTGTCCTTGTTGCCCCTGCTTCATCATTGAAGACCCGATCAACGGGATCGAAGACCAGGCCCCTGCACCGCACATCACTTTCCCCTTAGTTGCTCGACACTACTGGGATACTATCGAGTGCCGAGGGTGAGACCTCTACAACACTTCTGATGTTAACCCTGTAGTGTAGCTATTCGGTCGTGGTCATCGAGGGTGATTTCCTCTTTAACCACTTCCGATACGACTCTATCGTGCAACCCCTCAAGTGTGAACCTCGAGGGTGATTCCTCTACGTTCACCTTGATGATTACATTGAGTGGAACCCACCGAGGGTGATTCCTTGGGTTTTCCTCTTGATGTTTGGACACCCGGATACTTGGACTTTACAACTGTTACTTGGAAAGTGATGTGGAGACGGGTTGACCTGGAAGGTGCCCGTGAGATAATTACGAGGCGTGGCCGGGCATTCTTAGCCCTTGCCGCAAGTCCTCGAGACGGGGCAACGGGGTCACTTCTTTCGTGAGTCTCTGCTTGTTACCGCGCGTTCCTAATCCACTACGATTTGGATATTTGATCCGAGGGGCCTCTGGCCTGATAGCACTAACCATCACGTGGGCATAGTATGGGCGTTCTGCGTCATATACATCAGCCAAAGCTTAATAGACGTCAGCGACTGAGTGGCGCGCGCCGGGTTGGACTGCGCAAGCGCCTGCCTTGTTAAAGGAGGTAGCTAGGTCTGCTCACCGGCCGCGTACGCAACGTGCAGGAGTTTCCGGGGAGATGGCCCATGACCCCTGGGGGCATAGGTTTAGTCCGGCGTGCTGACCTCTCTGTTAAGTCTAGGTCGGGTTGCGGCGTATTGTTTGGCCGAGGCCGGGCATGACCCTGGAAAGTGTGTCCGGCCGGAGTCAATCGAGCGTGGTGGGTAAGTTGGTGCACCCCTGCAGGGAAGAAAACATCTATCGATAGCCTGTCCTACGGTAACGGACACTTGGAGTTGTATCCCGATCGATACAACTAGAACTGGATACTTGTGATGAGAACTGGATGGTGATGAGGATTTGATTGTGATGATAACTGGATAGTATGGCTCTGGGATTGCTTTCTCGCAGGGAGTCGAGAAAGGATCTCTCGCCGAGGTTGATAACACAACTACCACTCTACTTTATGCTACTCTACTCCCTCTTGTTTGCTGCAAGATGGTGGTTCGAGAAGATGCTAGTCTTCGATAGGACTAGGCCTTCTCCCTATTCTGGCATTTCTGCAGCCCAGTCCACATATACAGCCTTCCTTTGATAATGTTGCATATGTAGTGTAGATCCTTGCTTGCGAGTACTTTGGATGAGTACTCACGGTTGCTTTGCTCCCCCTTTTTTCCCCCTTCTTTCTTCTTTCTGGTTGTTGCAACCAGATGGTGGAGTCCAGGAGCCAGATCCCACCTTTGACGACTGCTGCTACCCCGAGGGTGCCTACTACCACGTGACGGACGCCGACGACCAAGAGTAGTTAGGAGGCTCCCAGGCAGGAGGCCTTGCCTTTTCGATCGTTGTTGTTTTGTGCTAGCCTTCTTAAGGCAAACTTGTCTAACTCATGTCTGTGCTCAGATATTGTTGCTTCCGCTGACTCTTTTGTTTTCGAGCTTATGTATTCGAGCCCTCGAGGCCCCTGGCTTGTAATATAAAGCTTGTATTATTTTTAATTTGTGTCTAGAGTTGTGTTGTGATATCTTCCCGTGAGTCCTTGATCTTGATCGTACACATTTGCGTGTATGATTAGTGTACGATTGAATCGAGGGCGTCACACTTGACTACTAGAATGTGGATGATATGGAGATGCAATTCTATGATTAACATCATACTTAGCAAGCATTTTACGAAAAGCACCATGAATAAAATGTGAACCACCATCAGTCATTAAATACCTAGGGACTCCAAACCTCGGAAAAATAACTTCTTTAAGAATCTTAATAGAGGTGTTATGATTAGCACTACTAGTTGGAATAGCTTCTACCCACTTAGTAACATAATCAATAGCAACTAAAATATGTGTATACCCATTAGAGGAAGGAAATGGTCCCATATAATCAAAGCCCCAAACATCAAATGGTTCAACAACAAGTGAATAATTCATAGGCATTTCTTGATGTCTACTAATATTACCAATTCTTTGGCATTCATCACAAGACAAGACAAACTTACGGGCATCTTTGAAGAGAGTAGGCCAATAAAAACCGGATTGCAGTACCTTATGTCCTGTTCTATCTCTAGTGTGGTGTCCTCCATAAGCCTTGGAGTGACACTTGCGTAGGATCTGTTCCTGTTCATGCTCAGGTACACAATGTCTAATAACACCATCTACTCCTTTATAAAGGTGCGGGTCATCACAAAAGTAATGCCTTCAATCATAGAAAAACTTTTTCTTTTGCTGGTATGTGAAACTAGGTAGTATAAATTTAGCAACTATGTAATTAGCATAATCAGCATACCATGGAGCAGTACAAGAAGCATTTATGATAGCTAGTTATTCATCAGGAAAGCTATCATCAATAGGTAGTGGGTCATCAAGAACATTCGCTAACCTAGACATGTTTTCAACAATGGGGTTCTCAGCTCCCTTTCTATCAATAATATGCAAATCAAATTCTTGTAGCAAGAGAACCCATATAATAAGTCTAGGTTTAGCATCTTTCTTTTCCATAAGATATTTAATAGTAGCATGATCAGTGTGAACAGTTACTTTAGAATCAACAATATAAGGTCTGAACTTATCACAAGCAAATACAACTGCTAAAAATTCTTTTTCAGTAGTAGCATAATTTCTTTGGGAACTATGTAGAGTTTCACTAGCATATTGGATAACATTTAATTTCTTATCAACTCTTTGTCGTAGAACAGCGCCTACATCATAATCACTAGCATCACACATAATTTCAAAGGGTAAATTCCAATCAGGAGGTTGAACAATGGGTGCAAAAATCAAAGCTTTCTTAAGTATTTCAAATGCTTCTACACAATCATCATCAAAGACAAAAGGAACATCTTTTTGTAAGAGATTAGTTAGAGGCCTAGAAATTGTAGATAAGTCCTTAACGAACCTTCTATAAAAACCGGCATGACCAAGCAAACTTCTTATACCTTTAATGTACTTAGGACACATCATCTTTTCAATAGCATCAACTTCAGCTTTATCAACTTCAATACCTCTTTCAGAAATTGTATGCCCCAAGACAATACCTTCATTAACCATAACGTGGCACTTCTCCCAATTCAAGACAAGATTAGTTTCTACACATCTCTGCAAAACTCGATAAAGGTTGCTTAAGCAATCATCAAAAGAAGTCCCATATACGGAGAAATCATCTATGAAAACCTCAACAATCTTTTCACAAAAGTCAGAGAATATAGCAGTCATACATCTTTGAAAGGTAGCAAGTGCATTACATAAACCAAAC
The DNA here is from genome assembly GCF_002162155.2 of Triticum dicoccoides. NCBI lineage: Eukaryota > Viridiplantae > Streptophyta > Magnoliopsida > Poales > Poaceae > Triticum > Triticum dicoccoides. Next base: position 323,331,536 of record NC_041384.1, read on the forward strand.
GGCGTATGCCTATAAGCAAAGGTACCGAAAGGGCAAGTAAAAGTTGTCTTTTCTTGATCCTCTTTTGACATAGGTATTTGAGAGAAACCAGAATAACCATCTAGAAAGCAAAAATGTGTATGTTTGGATAATCTTTCTAGCATTTAATTAATAAAAGGTAAATGGTAATGATCCTTTTTAGTAGCTTTATTTAATTTGCGGAAATCAATTACCATTCTATAACCTGTAACAATTCTTTGCGGGATCAATTCATCTTTATCATTAGGAACAACAGTAATACCTCCCTTCTTATGGACACAATGGACATGACTTACCCACTGACTATCAGCAATGAGATAAATTAAACCTGCCTCCATAAGCTTTAGTATTTCTTTTCTAACCACTTCTTTCATCTTAGGATTTCACCGTCATTGGTGATCAACAACCGGATTCACGTCCTTCTTCGATTTTATTTTATGCTGGCATAGAGTGGGACTAATGCCCTTAAGATCATCAAGAGTATATCCAACAGCAGCACGGTGCTTCTTCGGAGTTTTCAATAATTTCTCTTCCTGCTGCTCTGAAAGGTTAGCAATAATAATAACAGGATATATCTTCTTTTCAACAAGATAAGCATATTTAAGAGTATCAGGTAAGGGTTTAAGCTCAAACACGGGATCACCCTTGGTTGGAGGAGGATCCCTTAGCATTTCAATAGGCAAGTTGTGTTTCAAAATAGGTCCCTGTTTAAAGAATACTTCATCTATTTCCCTTCTTTGATTCATAAACATATAATTTTCATGGTCGAGCAAATATTGTTTTAAAGGATCATTAGGAGGCACGGCAATAGAAGCAAGACTAATAATTTCATCTTTACTAGGTAATTCTTTATCATGGGGTTGTCTACAAAATTTAGCAAAATTAAACTAATGAGACATGTCCCTCAAACCAATAGTAACAACATACTTTTTGCAATCTATCCTAGCATTAATAGTATTGAAGAAGGGTCTACCAAATAGAATGGGACAAAAGTTATATTGTGGGGAACCAGGAACAAGAAAATAAGCAGGATATTTAACTTTCCCACACAAGACTTCAACATCTCTAGCAATCCCAACTAGTGAAATAGTGTTTCTATTGGCAAGCTTAATTGTAACATCAATTTCCTCTATCTCAGCAGGTGCAATATCATGCATAATTTCTTTGTATAAGGAATGAGTTATTGCACTTACACTACCACCCATATCACATAAGCCATGATAGCAATGATCTCCTATTTTAATAGAAATAACAGGCATGCCTACAGCAGGTCTATGTTTATTTTTAGTATTGGGTCTAGCAATTCTAGCAGCTTCATCACATAAGTAAATAACATGCCCATCAATATTATCGGCCAAGAGATCTTTAACCATAGGAATACTAGCTTCAACTTTAATTTGCTCAGAGGGTGTAGGTGGTTTCTCAATATAAGTAGTAGGAACAACATGATCAACATTACAAGTGATAGTCTTTTCTTCAAATTTAATAGGTGCAACTAATTTTACTTCAGTGGGAGGATTATATTTAAACCACTTCTCCTTAGGGAGATCAACATGAGTAGCAAAGAATTCAAAGAAAGAAGCTACTATCTCAGAGTCAAGTACATATTTAGTGTTAAATTCACGAAATGCATCGGTATACATAAAAGATTTAACACAATCAAACTTTGGGGTTATACCTGACTCCTTACCTTCATCGAGATCCCAATCTTCGGAGTTTCATTTAATTCTCTCCAAAAATCCCATTTGAATTCAATAGTCTTCATTATAAAAGAGCCAGCACAAGAAGTATCGAGCATGGAGCGATTATTGAGAGAAAGCCGAGCATAAAAATGTTGAATACTAATTTCTCTTGAGAGCTCATGATTGGGGCATGAATACAACATTGACTTAAGCCTCCCCGAAGCTTGAGCGATGCTTTCTCCTTCACGAGGCCAAAAATTATATATATAATTACGATCACGATGAACAAGATGCATAAGATAAAACTTCTGTTGAAATTCCAATTTCAATCGGTTGTAGTTCCATGATCCCATATAGATTAAATAATCCAGGAACTTCATCCACATAGATTAGGTGCAAATCAGGATGTAATGTTCCATCACCTGTGAAAGGATTAGCTAGCAGTTTCTCTATCATACCCAAAGGGATTTCAAAGTAAACATTTTCAGTAGGTTCAGTAGGTTGAGGAGAAACTCTTTGCTCTACTGATCGGGGTGAAGATACCCTGAACGAGCCCCTCAAAGTATTATGTTCCATAGTAACAAGTGACAGTAAATTTCAGCACACTATACAAATTTTTCCTTACCAAATTCCACCTACCAAAGGCGCTTCACTCCCCGGCAACGATGCCAGAAAAGAGTCTTGATGACCCACAAGTGTAGGGGATCTATCATAGTCCTTTCGATAAGTAAGAGTGTTGAACCCAACAAGGAGCAGAAGGAAATGATAAGCAGTTTTCAGTAAAGTATTCTCTACAAGCACTGAAATTATCGGTAACAGATAGTTTTGTGATAAGGTAACTTGTAATGGGTAACAAGTAATAAAAGTCAATAAGGTGCAGCAAGATGGCCCAATCCTTTTTGTAGCAAAGGACAATCCTGGACAAGCTCTTATATAAAGGAAAACGCTCCCAAGGACACATGGGAATTATCGTCAACCTAGTTTTTGTCACGCTCATATGATTCGCGTTCGGTACATTGATAATTTGATATGTGGGTGGACAGGTGCTTGGGTACTGCCCTTCCTTGGACAAGCATCCCACTTATTATTAACCCCTCTTTCAAACATCCGCAACGACAAAAGAAGTATTAAGGTAAATCTAAGCATAGCATGAAACATATGGATCCAAATCAGCCCCTTACGAAGCAACTCATAAACTAGGGTTTAAGATTCTGTCACTCTAGCAACCCATCATCTACTTATTACTTCCCAATGCCTCCCCCTTGGCCCAAACAATGGTGAAGTGTCATTTAGTCGATGTTCACATGACACCACTAGAGGAGAGACAACATACATCTCATCAAAATATCGAACGAATACCTAATTCAGATGACTACTTATAGCAAGACTTCTCCCATGTCCTCAGGAATAAACATAAGTACTCACAAATCATATTCATGTTCATAATCAAAGGGGTATTAATATGCATTAAGGATCTGAACATATGATCTTCCACCGAATAAATCAACTAGCATCAACTACAAGGAGTAATCAACACTACTATCAACCCACGAGTACCAATCTGAGGTTTTGAGACAAAGATTGGATACAAGAGATGAACTTGGGTTTGAGATGAGATAGTGCTGGTGAAGATGTTGATGGAGATTGACCCCCTCCCGATGAGAGGATCGATGGTGATGACGATGGTGATGATTTCCCCCTCCCGGAGGGAAGTTTCTCCGGCAAAACAACTCTGTTGGAGCCCTAGATTGGTTCCGCCTCGTGGCGGCGCAGTTTCGTCCCGTGAGCTTGCTTATGATGGACGAAAGACCTCATATAGCAGAAGATGGGCACTGGAGGCCTGCTAGGGGGCCCATGAGGCAGGGGGTGCGCCCCCACCCTCGTGGATGGTGGTTGGCCCCCCTCTGGTGCTTCCTTCGCCCAATTTTTTTTATATTTTGAAAATGACCCCCGTGGAGTTTCAGGACTTTTGGGGCTGTGCAGAATAGGTCTCTAATATTTGCTCCTTTTCTAGCCCAGAATTCCAGCTGCCGGCATTCTCCCTCTTCATGTAAACCTTGTGAAATAAGAGAGAATAGGCATAAGTAATGTGACACAGTGTGCAATAACAATCCATAATGCAATAAATATAGATATAAAAGCATGATGCAAAATGGACGTATCAACACATGGTTCACCTTATTCTATTCACCTAGGTAATACTAAGATGTATTTGGATTTGAGGGAAAGATTTTGGTGGCCTAGCCTAAAGAGGGAAATTGCTGGATATATTGCAACATGTGATGTGTCCAGAGAGTTAAAGCAGAACATCAACAACCAGCAGGTTTGTTACAACCATTGCCTATACCTGAACGAAAGTGGGTTGAGATTGGTATGGATTTCATTACAGGTCTACCCATGACTCGGTCAGGTTATGATTCTATTTGGGTGGTTGTTGACCATTTGACTAAAGTTTCTCACTTCATCCCCGTAAAGACTACTTATACCAGTGCTCGGCTAGCAAAGATTTATTTGTCTAAAATTGTTTGTCTGCATGGAGTTCCAAGGAAGGTAGTGTCTAATAGAGGTACTCAGTTCACATCCAAATTTTAGCGTCAGTTGCATGAATCCTTGGGCACCAGGCTGGAGTTCAATATTGCTTTCCATCCACAGACAGATGGGAAGACAGAGAGGGTAAATCAGATTTTGGAGGATATGATGAGACCTTGTGCTTTGGACTATGGGTCCAGTTGGGATGATAATTTACCTTATGCAGATTTCTCATATAATAACAGTTATCAGGCTAGTTTGAAGATGGCACCATTTGAGGTATTGTATGGCAGAAAGTGCAGGACACCATTGATGTGGGATGAGGTTTGAGAGCGTCAATTCTTTGGACTATACTTGATCAGAGATGCTGAGGAGAAGGTCAAGTTGATTCGTGATAAGTTGAAGATAGCACAGTCCAAGCAGAAGAGTTATGCAGATGCAAAACGTAAGGAGGTGACATATGAGGTAGGAGACCGTGCATATCTCAGAGTTTCACCACTTCGTGGAATTAAGAGATTTGGACTCAAAGGTAAGTTAGCACCATGTTTTGTGGGGCCTTACGAGATCTTGGAGCATAGAGGAGAGGTAGCTTATCAGCTAGAGTTGCCAGAATCCTTGTCAGGAGTTCATAATGTGTTTCATGTATCTCAGTTGAAGAAGTGTCGTGCAGAGATGATCGATGTTCCACTGAGGGACACAGTGCCACTTGAGGCAATTCAGTCGGAGAGTGATTTGACATATGAGGAGAAGCCTGTTAAGATTTTGGAGATAGCAGATAGAGTTACTCGCACCAAGACAATTAAGTTATGCAAGGTTCAATGGGATCATCACGCAAAGGAGGAAGCTACCTTGGAACGAGAGGACAATCTCAGGTAGGATCACCCACATATATTTTCTAGCCAGCCCGAATCTCGAGGGCGAGATTCATCTTAAGGGGGGTAGGTTTCTAACATCCCAATTTTCCAAATTTGGATGTTAATAGATCATTCATATGCATCTCATATTTTGGGCGAGATTCATCTTAAGGGGGGTATGTTTCTAACATCCCAATTTTCCAAATTTGGATGTTAATAGATCATTCATATGCATCTCATATTTTTTCCATGCATTATTTATTTTTTGCAATATTCTTTTCATTATGCAACTAAAGGCAACTTATTGGAGTGGAGATAACATGACTTCTCCCCTTTTTTAAAATGTTCATAATGTGCAGAATATTATTTCCAATTCATCTGTTATGTTCTGGTAATTTTTGCAATCTTCAAAATATTTTATTTGATTGTTTTATTGTTGCTTTGTGTGGCCTATTGCATAAAAATTATTTTCAAAACAACATTAGACTAGGAACTAGTTGTTCCTGTAGTTTATATTAGGTTATAAATTTTACTATGTGTCTAGGTATTTTTATTTAGATTTTATACTGTGTATTTTATTTCTTTATTTTGTTTTCTGCTGTTGTCCTTACAAAAAGAGAAGGCAACAGCGGAGCCAGCCCCAGCGCGGCCTAGCAAGCACCGTCGCCCGCAACTCACTTCGACCGAAGCTGTGTGCAGCAGCGCTCTGCCACCTGACTTGACTCGCCCGCACCCGA
>NC_041384.1:323337706-323346811 GCF_002162155.2 Triticum dicoccoides
TCACCCATCTTCTCCCTGAGCCGGACTGGGACACCGCCACGCCCGAGCGCACACCCCAAGGCCGACCCGGGTTGAACCCAACGCCCTAGCCGACCCCATGACCCCCCTGGATGCCTAAGAGTTCCTAGGGTTCCCTACAGCCTCGCACGCCCCTTCTCGCTTCGCCACTGCTTCCAGAGCTCGGCCACTCGGGATTTGGATCTCATTGTCGAGCTCCGTGTCCGCCGCCGTTCACCGGACGCTGCCGTCCCCGTAAGAGCACCCCGAGCCTTTCGTCTTCCCTCGTCCGATTCCCCTCTCCACACCGTTTTCTCCTAACATCTTCTAGTGGCCAGAGACGCAGCAGAGCAAGAGCAATGAGCTCGTCCGCCGCCGCCGGAGCACTGCCGCCATTCATGAGCTCACCGTCACTGGTACAATGCACCTCGCCGCCGTCCAACACCACCACCACCTCCGCCGCTCGAAGCCGCATCCGCCCGCCCCTTCTACCTCGTCGGAGCACTGCCGGAGGGCCACCACAGCCAACGCCCAACCGCCGCCGCCGTTTCCCCCTGTTCTGGTGAGCACACGCGCACACCACACGTGCCCAGCCAATTGGCAGCTGACACATGGCGCTCCGCTACAGTGCCGCACAGGAGTTGCTACAGCCCAGGAGTTTTCAGCTGTTTTTTCTAGTTTTTCATCCAAAGTTCAATTAGCTACAACTTCTTTTCTTGATATCCTTTTTAGGTGATTATTTTTCCTATTCACTCACAAAAATCATCTCTTTAGGTGATTCTTTTTCCTATGCACTCACATGTTTGCACAATTCAAATTTGTATTCGTTTGAATTCAAATCAAATCTTCCGGAGGTCGTAACTTTCAAACCATTTATCAGAATCGATTTTTTCTTTTTGCGTTGTGCATGTAGTGCAATTTAGGTGTTACTAAGCTACTGTTGTTGGGTTTTGAATGGTTTTCATGCTGTTGTTTTTATCTTAGCTTTATACGAACTTGGGTGATTGATTTGCTGTATTGTGTGAAACGTGTAGATTGTCCGGAGTGCGACGCGAGCTATTGTCAGGAGTGTGACTTTCTGAACCAGAACCAAGGCAAGTTACATGTTGACCATCCTTTACCTATTGTATTCTATGCATGGAGTTATATCACACTATGAATATATGCATGTATAGGATTATTATATTATTATGCTATATTATTGAGCTATATCCTGTCATTGCAGATCGTGGTAGTTGTAGTTTTGCTATGCTTTGTAGACGGGGTGGTTCGAGTATTCATTGAGCTTGTGTGAGGATTATATATTTAATAAATTGAGTGGTAACTAAGGATTTAACTCACCTCTGGGCGGAAGTGGTATTGCTTGGTATTGAGGGAAGGCATCATGGGGTCTTGCACATTTTCTAAGGCCATGCACTCATGAGAGTGCACCCTAAGTGGAATGTCGCCTAGGTTCAAAAAGATCAGACAGACTTAGTGACTAGTAGCTTCCATATGCGGCCACTAGCTACATGGTCTCTGGCTTAGTTGATTAGTTGTTGGAACCCTGTCCCAGACATTGTCGACAGATGTAGCATATGTAGGTGGGATGTGGCCGTCAGGTGGTTAAGGGAACCTCTTCTGAAAGACTTCGCCTCAATCTTCGGATTGGGTCCAGTTGGTAAAGCTGACTGAACTCTGTAGAGTATTAAAACTAATCATGATTAGTCGTGCCCCCGGTTATGGGTAAATTTGAGTGACTATGCCATTACAGTTGTTGGATGATCTTGACAGATGTGACACTTAATAAATTTATGGGCAACCTAATAAAGGTTAGGTTGGAGTTGATTTTGCCAACTCAACCTTGTGTATATAATTGTAGTAATAAAATAACTAAATAAAAATTTGACTATTAGGTAGTTATGAGGACAAAATCAGCTTTCTGCAAAAATAAACCCTCAAGCCTTCCTTTTGATATACTATGCATATGCATGTAGGTCTGCTTTATTATTATTCATGTGTAACTTGCCAATACATTCAAAGTATTGACCTATATGGCTGCAACGTCTCATGTTGCAGGATATTTCAACGAAGAGTAAGGTACCGTTAGGGTCGCGAGTCTGCACTCAACATCGCCAGTGGGCTATGATGGGACTCATTGTTTTTTCTGCTACTTTCCGTTGTTTGATTGAATAAAGCTAGCTATGTGCTATGCAGATTTTTTTATTTTATATACTCTGGATCATAGGTTGTAATAAATGATGCACATGCTATTCTGGTATTCATCTATACTGTGTGTGCTAACGAGTTCGATCCAGGGACTAGCACGGTAAGCACAGAGACTCAAATCCTTCAAGGTTTGGTTGTTACAATGCACTAGAGCTATAAGTATATGAAAGCTCAAAAGAGAACTAAGTGGGTGTGCATCCAACTTGCTTGCTCACGAAGACCTAGGGGAATTTGATGAAGCCCATCGTTGGAGTATAGAAGCCAAGTTCTATAATAAAAAATCCCACTAGTATATGAAAGTGACAACATAGGAGACTCTCTATCATGAAGATCATGGTGCTATTCGAAGCACAAGTGTGGAAAAAGGATAGTAACAATTCCCCTTCTCTCTTTTCTCTCATTTTTTTGGTTTGGCTTCTTTGGCCTCTTTTTTTGGCTTCTTTGGCCTCTTTTATTTTTGCTCACATGGGGCAATGCTCTAATAATGAAGATCATCACTCTTTTATTTACATACAACTCAAGAATTACAACTTGATACTTAGAATAAAATATGACTCTATTTGAATGCCTCCGGCGATGTACCAGGATGTGCAATGACTCAAGAGTGACATGTATAAAAATTATGAATGGTGGCTTTGCCACAAATACTATGTCAACTACATGATCATGCAAAGAAATATGACAATGATGAAGCGTGTCATAGTAAAATGGAACGATGGAAGTTGCATGGCAATATATCTCGGAATGGCTATGGAAATGCCATAATAGGTAGGTATGGTGGTTGTTTTGAGGAAGGTAAAAGGTGGGTGTAAAGCACCGGCGAAAGTTGCGCGGTACTAGAGAGGCTAGCAATGGTGGAAGAGTGAGAGTGCGTATAATCCATGGCCTCAACATTAGTCATAAAGAACTAACATACTTATTGCAAAAATCTATTAGTCATCAAAACAAAGTACTACGTGCATGCACCTAGGGGGGTAGATTGGTATGAAAAAACCATCGCTCGTCCCCGACCGCCACTCATAAGGAAGACAATCAATAAATAACTCATGCTCCAACTTTGTTACATAACGGTTCACCATACGTCCATGCTACGGGAATCACAAACTTGAACACAAGTATTTCTATAATTCACAATTACTCACTAGCATGACTCTAATATCATCATCCTCATATCTCAAAACAATCATAAGGAATCCAACTTCTCATAGTATTCAATGCACTTTATATGAAAGTTTTTATTGTATCCCTATTGGGTGCCCATCATATTAGGACTAAATTCATAACCAAAGAAAATTACCACGCTGTTTAGAGAGACTCTCAGAATAATATACATGAAGCATGAGAGTTCATCAATTTCATCAAAATAAAACCACCTCCGTGCTCTAAAAAGATATAAGCGAAGCACTAGAGCAAAGGACAAACTACTCCAAAAGATATAAGCGAAGCACAATGAATAGTTGAATAATTATGTAACTATGTGAAGACTCCTTCTCATAAATAAAATTTTAGATCTTAAGTACTTTATTCAAATAGCAAGACAAAACAAAATAAAATGACATTGCAATGATAGCACATATCATGTGAAGAAGCAAAAACTTAGGCTCAACCAAAACTGATCGATGGTTGTTGAAGAAGAAAGGTGGGATGCCAACCGGGGCATCCCCAAGCTTAGGCGCTTGAGACTTCTTGAAATATTATCTTGGGGTGCCTTGGGCATCCCCAATCTTGAGCTTGTGTGTCTCCTTAATTCCTCTCATATCACGGTCTCCCTAAATCTCACAAGCTTCATCCACACAAAACTCAACAAGGACTCGTGAGATAAGTTAGTATAAACCATTGCAAAAACCTTATCATACTCTACTGTAGCAAATCACTAAAATTATTATTCAACATTGCATACTAAATGCCTCTGCATATTTAATAGTCCTATCCTCAAATAGAATCATTAAAGAAGCAAACATATGCAAACATAACAGCAATCTGCCTAAACAGGATAGTCTGTAAAGAATGCTGCAACATCCATACTTCCCTAGCTCCAAAAATTATAAAAGAAAATTCCCACTGTAGTAAATTTATCAGAGCTAAATATGCAAAAGGTTTCAACATTTTATCACATTCTGAATTTTCTAGGGAATTATTTCAACAGCGGTAAACTTTCTGTTTTCAAACAGCAGCATGTATACTTGTAACATAGGCATAGTAAAGGCTATCAATGCCACTTTTATTGAAATAAAGGATGCAAAAAATTGTTCTAAATAACAGCAAGCAAATCCTAACAAAATAAATTGACGCTCCAAGCAAAACATATATCATGTGGTGAATAAAAATATAGCTCCAATAAAGTTACCGATGAACGAAGACGAAAGAGGGGATGCCTTCCGGGGCATCCCCAAGCTTAGGCTCTTGGTTGTCCTTGAATATTACCTTGGGGTGCCTTGGGCATCCCCAAACTTAGTCTCTTGCCACTCCTTATTCCATAGTCCATCGAATCCTTACCCAAAACTTATCATTCTCTAATGTAGAAATCACTAAAATTATAATTTGACATTGCATACTAGATGCCTTTGCATATTTAACACTCATCCTCAAATAGATTCATTAAACAGGCAAACATATGCAAACAATGCAATCATTATAGCAATCTGTCTAAACAAGATAGTCTGTAAATAATGCAAGAGGAATCATACTTCTTTAACTCGATTTTTTTAAAATTACCACACTGTAGATAACTTGTTGTTACTCATTGTGTAAAAATTTCAAGATTTTATCATGTTCTAACTATTCACCAATATTCAAAACATTACATCAAATTTTCTGTTTTCAAACAACAACATATAGACTTGCAAAATAAGCATGGTCAAGTCTATACTTGAACTTTTTATTGAAATAAAAGATGCGAAAGATTATTCTAAATAGTAACAAGAAAATATCAACAAAAGAAAATGACACTCCAAGCAAAACTCATATCATGCGGTGAATAAAAATATAGCCTCAAGTAATTTTACCGATGGATTGAAGATAGAAGAGGGGATGCCATCCAGGGCATCCCCAAGCTTAGTCTCTTGGTTGTCCTTGAATATTACCTTGGGGTGCTTTTGGCATCCCCAAGCTTAGGCTCTTGCCACTCCTTATTCCATAGTCCATCAAATCTTTACCCAAAACTTGAAAACTTCACAACAGAAAGCTTAACAGAAAACTCGTAAGCTCTGTTAGTATAATAATGCAAATCACCACTTAGGTACTGTTGTGAACTCATTCTAAATTTATATTGGTGTTATATCTACTGTACTCCAACTTCTCCATGGTTCATACCTTCCGATACTACTCATACATTCATCAAAATAAGCAAACAACACATAGAAAAAAGAATCTGTCAAAAACAGAACAGTCTGTAGTAATGTGGAAACTTTCCATACTTATGTAAGTCCAACAATTCTGAAAAAATAGGATAACTTAGAAAATGTTCATATAAATCCTGTGCAAAAGAATCAGTACTTGATCACATTCCAGTGAATTTTCAAAATTCTTGGACTGAGAGAAAAAGTTTCTGTTTTTGCACAGAATCAAGTCAACTATCATCCACACTATCCCAAAGGCTTTACTTGGCACTTTATTGAAACAAAAGCTATAAAACATGATTACTACAGTAGCTTAATCATGTGGACACACAAAAACAATAGGGGTAAATGTTGGGTTGTCTCCCAACAAGCGCTTTTCTTTAATGCCTTTTCTAGCTAGGCATCATGATTTCAATGATGCTCATATAAAAGATAAGGATTGAAACATAATGGAAGCATCATGAAGAATAGGACTAGCACATTTAAGTCTAATGCACTTCCCATGCATAGGTATTTTGTGAGCAAACAATTTATGGGAACAAGAATCAACTAGCATAGGAAGGCAAAAAAGCATAACTTCAAGATTTTCAACACATAGAGAGGAAACTTGATACTATTTCAATATGTAAAAGCATATGTTCCTCTCTCATAGTAATTTTCAGTAGCATCATGAATGAATTCAACAATATAACCATCACATAAAGCATTACTCTCATGATGCAAAAGAATATAAATTTTACTACTCTCCACATAAGCAAAATTCTTCTTATTCAGAATTGTGGGAGAAAATTCAACAAAATAACTATCATGTGAGGCATAATCCAATTGAAAATTAAAATTATGATGACAAGTTTCATGGTTATCATTATTCTTTATAGCATACATGTCATCACAATAATCATCATAGATAGCAACTTTATTCTCATAATCTATTGGAACCTCTTCCAAAATATTGGATTCATCACTAAATAAATTCATGACCTCTCCAAATCCACTTTCATCAATATAATCATCATAAATAGGAGGCATGCTTTCATCATAGTAAATTTTCTCATCAAAACTTGGGGGACAAAAAATATCATCTTCATCAAACATAGCATCCCCAAGCTTATGGCTTTGCATATCAGTAGCATCATGGATATTCAAAGAATTCATACTAACAACATTGCAATCATGCTCATCATTCAAAGATTTAGTGCCAAACATTTTATAAACTTCTTCTACTAACACTTGAGCACAATTTTCCTTTCCATCATTTTCACGAAAGACATGATAAAAATGAAGCATATGAGGCAACCTCAATTCCATTTTTTGTAGTTTTCTTTTATAGACTAAACTAGTCATAAAACAAGAAACTAAAAGATTCAATTACAAGATCTAAAGATATACCTTCAAGCACTAACCTCCCTGGCACCGGCGCCAGAAAAGTGCTTCATGTCTACTACACAACCTTCTTCTTGTAAACTTGTGTTGGGCCTCCAAGCGCAGAGTTTTGTAAGATAGTAGCAAATTTCCCTGTAGTGGATGACCTAAGGTCTATAAATCCGTGGGAGGCTTAGGATGAAGATGGTCTCTCTCGAACAACCCTGCAACCAAATAACAAAGAGCCTCTTGTGTACCCAACACACCCTATACAATGGTAAATTGTATAGATGCACTAGTTCGGCGAAGAGATGGTGATACAAGTGTAATATGGATGGTAGATATAGGTTTTAGTGATCTGAAAATATAAAAACAGCATGGTAGCAAGTAGTAAAGTGAGCAAAAACAGTATTGCAATGCTTGAAAACAAGGACCAGGGTTCATACTTTCACTAGTGCAAGTTCTCTCAACAATGATAACATAATTAGATCATATGGCAATCCCTCAACGTTCAACAAAAGTCACTCCAAAGTTCCTATCGTGGAGAACATAAGATGAAATTGCTTGTAGGGTATGAAACCACCTGAAAGTTATTCTTTCCGATCAATCCATTGAGCTATTCCTATAAGTGTCACAAACAGCCCTAGAGTTCGAAGTAAAATAACACCATATGACACACATCAATCAACCCTAATGTCACCTAGATACTCCAATGTCACCACAATATCCGTGGGTTAATTATACGATATGCATCAAACAACTTCAAATTCATAATATTCAATCCAACATAAAGAACCTCAAAGAGTGCCCCAAGATTCCTACTGGAGAAACAAGGACGAAAACATGCATCAACCCCTATGCATAGATTACCCCAATGTCACCTCGGGAATCCACGAGTTGAGTGCCAAAACATACATCAAGTGAATCAATAGAACACCCCATTCTAACCATGGGTATCCCACGCAATACATACGTCAAGTGTTCTCTAATCCATAAAAGTATTCAATCCGATAATAGTGAAACCTCAAAGGTAAAACTCAATTCATTACAAGAAGGTAGAGGGGAGAAACACCATATGATTCAACTATACTAACAAAGCTTAGGGTACATCAAGGTCGTGCCAAATCAAGAACACGAGAGAGAGAGAGAGATCAAACACATAGCTACTGGTACATACCCTCAGCCCGGCGGTGAACTACTCCCTCCTCATCATGGAGACCACCGGGATGATGAAGATGGCCAGCGATGACGGTTTCCCCCTCCGGCAGGGTGTCAGAATGGGCTCCCAATTGTTTTTTCGTGGCAACAGAGGCTTGTGGCAGCGGAACTCCCAATCTAGGTTTCTTTCTAGGGGTTTCTCGATTTATAGGAATTTTTGGCGTTAGTTTCACGTGAGGGGGGTCCATGGGGCAGCGACAGGGTAGGGGGCGCGCCCTCCACCCTTGCCATTGCCTTGGGACTCTTCTGGTCCAACTCTTTTGCTTTGGGGGCTTCTTCTGGTCCATAAAATTTGCCGTAAATTTTCAGCTCATTTGGACTCCATTTGATATTCCTTTTCAGTAAGACTCAAAAACAAGGAAACAACTGAAATTGGCACTCAGCTCTAGGTTAATAGTTTAGTCCCAAAAATACTATAAAATAACATATAAATGCATGTAAAACATCCAAGATGGATAATATAATAGAATGGAATAATAAAAAATTATAGATATGTTGGAGATGTATCAAGGACCATGGCAAGCTTAGGAAGGATTCGGACCCTCGTGTACTCATACGCGCGTAGCTGCTCTCCCTATGACGACCTTGTCGGGCTTGAGCGTCGCGCATTCTTCACGGTCCCTCCATCAATCCACCAAAGTAGGAGTAGGGGTTTATGCTTCTCAACGGCCCGAACCTGGGTAAAAACCACCAGTGTCGTCACTGCCGTGCTGTCCCATGGCCTCCGCTCTTTGTGCAATGCGATCTCCCCCTTGCTGAACCATAAAGCGGCAGATGGCCCCATAGCTGGCCGTGTTCTACCATGACATCTTTGGCACGCCAGGTAGGGGGGATCTCTTGTGCGAACTCGAGGTCGTGAATAGCGTGTCAGTCTTCATCATCATCTTCTTCATCGTTTGCTTCATCATCCATGGCGCCCAAGAAGAAGTCCAGCATAACTGCTCATTCTTCCACCTCGAAGGCCCCCTCGCAAGCAGCCATC
>NC_041384.1:323347239-323363704 GCF_002162155.2 Triticum dicoccoides
ATTAGAAGACACCGGAGGAGGGTGGCACCAAGAGCATTCCGACGGTCATGCTCCACAATGCATGGGTGGGGAGAAAGTTCTGTCTCCACCTCCCCACCATGCTGGAGGACACAGCCGCAGTGATAACGCTCGCTCTGGTGTGAACCGCGGCCCCATGGCTGTCCCTACAACGGGCGCAATGGTGGGGCAAGCACCTCCCACGGGGCGGGTTAACCAAGACGAGGCGTCGAACGGGGTCATCAACCCCCATGCACACCCTTCTCGCCACCGTACCACCATGGCGGCTGGCTCACGGCGACGACAACACAGTGTCATCGCCACTAGTACTGGCAGGAGCCGAGTGGCATCACAGTCTGCGTCGTCGTCTATGTGGAGCACAGCTTCAAAAGCCATGGCGCGAGCTCAACTCCCACTAGCGGCCGATCAAATGGATGATTCGAGATCCACCATCCAGAGTCTGATCGGTTTTGCTGAAGTGGGAGGATCGCAGCAGGCGGACCTGCCGTGGCACCCGCAAGCGACATGTGCGGCCCAAGCTGCAGACTGTGCTGAGGGGCCACTCCAGTGGTACAGCCCCCTTCGTGATAGCCAGCGCAGGGGCTGCAACCGAAACCACACAACCAGGAGCCCGACAAGGTATCGATGGCTTCATCTTACTCTCGGGCCCGTCAAGATCAGTAGCAGGTCCTGGATGGTCGGTGGAGGGAGGATGCGCGTGCCAGCATAGAATGACACCCGCGAAACCCGCCGCCAATCTGACAGGTGCAATGGCCCAGATGTCGACGAACCTCCGCCCTGTGAAGGCGGATACTTTCCTTTCGAGGTTCGGTGCCCTGCCTTCACTCTCGAGCTGCGAAAATTCCGTTGGCCATCACCCACTTTTTCAAGCCTGAAATACCAGAAAAGTATCTACACTATCGCTATTCAAGCCGCCAGAGGAAGAGATGAGAAGGTGTTTGCCAATTACATCCCATGGGCACTCAAGCCAAATTTGATGTCATGGCCGATGCACCCTCCGGAGAATTTCATCACATCATGGGCTGACATGTGCCATGAGTTTGTTGGTGCCCTCACGGGCGGCCATCAAGAACTAGGACGGCCAGCGATCTACAACTACTTCCATAAAAGGAATGGGAGATCTTGCGAAAGTACATGTAGAGGTTTAGCCGGGTGAACAGAAACATTCCAGACATCCACCCGGCAGCTGTGATTGCCGCGTTCCAGTCCAACGTGTGCAATAGGAGGATATATTCCAAGATGAACCGCTGGTTGCCCAAGACTGTGAATGAGCTGTACACCTTGGCGGATAAGTGTGCCAGAACAGTGGAAGGGAGGCGGCTCCCCGGGGGAGAGGATGACATTAAAGTGGTCTCAGAGGATGATGATGATGCCGCTGACTTGAAGAGGAAGAACAAGAAACACAATAAGAAGCGCAAGGAAAAGGTAGTATTGGCTGCTGAGGGCTCTGACACTCTTAGTACCGGCAAGAAGGCTAAGACTGAAGCCCCCAGCAAGGAAGTTGTCGCGTGCACTAATTGCTGGGAAGCTGTGGTGGACGAAAGGGATGGGAAGGCTGACGGGCCATACTGCATTATCCACCAGACCAAGGGCCACGATCTTCAAGAGTGTCACCAAGTTGAGCAACTTGTCAAAAAGCAGAGAGCTGAGTACGAGGAGTGTGGCAAGTAGAGAGACCAAGAAGGTGTTGGCGGTGTTAGAGTTTTATTAGTGATGACTTTCGGTCTTTTGCATTCTTGCCTTTTGGCATCCTCGTGTATTTGTATATATGCTGCCTTTGGCCTACTAATAATATTAAGTTGCTTTCCTAACCTGGTATTAGAGCTCTAGGTATTTTTTTCGCATGTCGCAACTCGTTCTACTCCCGATCCAATCTCCTGCATGGCCGCCATTGCTCTCTTTCCTGCCAGCCGTGATTTTTCTTTTGCCTACGTCCATCTCCAGCTACACGCGCTTGATGTTCAGTTAGCTGATCGATCGCTGTGTTCGATCCTATCGGATTGAGTCCCGATGGATCAAGCCGCTGGCCGCTTGTATTCCTCCAAGGTCGCCACCAGCCGTTTGTCTTCCTCCATGGCTGCCGGCCATCGACTTCGTCTGTGCCAATGTTGTTTTCCGTGGCACCGTCGGCCGTCGGCCTCGTCTGTGCCGCTGCTGCCTTCCGTGGCGCCGCCGGCCGTCGGCCTCGTCCGTGCCGCCGCTGCCTTCCGCTACTATCCGCGGGTGCTCGAGTGGTCGCGCATGCATTCGTAGCTGCTATTGTTTTGTGTTCGGGCATTCATCCACTCCTGACCGAGCCGGCCGTCGGTCCAGCTCTCTGGATCAAGCAGAGGCAGTAGATATCGGAGGTCCACTGCTTCGCCTCGGTTGTTCGTCTGTTGGATCGAATCGAGTTGCCGTAGTTGGTCTGCTTCGTTTTTGGCATGGGGTGCTGCCTTTGGGACTCGGTTGTTGGCTTGAGGCCTGATTCTTTGGCCGTTTCCTGATCATCCTGCTATTGTCACACATAAAAAATGGAAGAAAAAGAAACTTGCATGATGTTTCGGTCGGGCCTGCTTCTCCGTCGCTACCCGCGGACTTTTGAAGGTGTTCCCTATATTGATCCCGTCTCGCACATGCGCCAGCGCTCGGTGCTTGGTGCATGTCCGTTTGCGATGTTGTCCCCTTCAGAGTGTTCAATAGGCTGTGCTGGTGGCTATATGCCGACTCCTCTTGCGGCTTCCGTGCACGGCGATGGCTGTTCTACGTGGACTCTTCCCACAACTTCTGCACCTGGTGATTTTCATTCTACGTCGTCGACCCCCTCAGTGGCTTTCTCATGCGGCCCTACGTCGACTCACTACTCCCGGTAGACTCTGGATGCAGCTTCCACGGGTGGAGGCAACTACTCATCATCGGTAGGTGTTTCTACCTTGACCACTTCGGTCGTGTCCCTGTCCGTGCATGAGATTGCACAACTGAAATGCAGGCTTGATGCTTGGGATTCTTCACCTACGGTTTCTACAGGTTCTCTGGCTAACTCTTTTGGCACTGAGAGACCACCTTCCACTCATTCAGGTACATCCCCATGGATTCCTAATACTAGAACGTCATTTCATATGACTAATGATTCTTCCACTTTGACCTCTATTCAACCTGTGGAGTCTCATTTTCGTGTTCTTAGAACTAATGGCACTCCCCTCCCTGTAGCCAGTAAAGGCACTCTTAACACTTCTTCATTTCATGTTCCCTCTATCACTCATGTTCCTCGACTTACCATGCCACTCATATCTAGTGGTTAGATTGTTCACTCTAGTTGTAGGGTCATTCTCGACTTTGATTCATGTTCTGTTCAGGATCATCCCACGGGCGCTCTGCTTGGTGCGGGCCCTCGAGGGCTCTGATGGTCTCTAGGAGCTTGACTTGTTTCGTCTTGCCTCCACTGCCACCGCCGACAGTCTCGCAGCCCCTATAGCTGCATCTACCAGCTCTTTTTAGCAGTGGCATCATCGTCTTGGCCATTTATGTGCTTCTCGTCTATCATCTTTGGTTCATCGTGGTGTTCTGGGGTCTATGTCTGGTAATTCTTCGTTGGATTGTCTGGGTTGTAGGCCTGGTAAGCAGATTCAGCTACCCTACCATCACAGTGAGTCGGTATCTGAGCGTCCTTTTGATTACGATGAGAATTTTGCTCCTGTGGCCCATATGACTATTGTCCGCACACTTCTTGGCGTGGCCTCTCCTCGCCACTGGTCTATGTCTCAGCTTGATGTTAAGAATGCATTTCTTAATGGTGAGTTGTGTGAGGAAGTTTATATGCAGCCACCACCTGGGTATTCAGTTCTTGATGGCATGATTTGCCATCTTCGTCACTCTCTATATGGCCTTAAGCAAGCCCCCTGTGCTTGGTTTAAGGATTTTGCCTCTGTGGTCACTGCAGCTGGTTTTTTGCCCAGTGCTCATGATCTAACCCTGTTTGTCCACCTTTTTGCTCGTGGTCGCACTCTCTTTCTTCTATATGTTGATGACAGGATCATCACTGGCGATGATTCTGAGTACATTGCCTTTGTTAAGGCCCGTCTCAGTGAGCAGTTTCTTATGTCTGATCTTGGTCCTCTACGTTACTTTCTTGGGATTGAGGCTTCCTCCACGTCTGATGCCTTTTCTATTGCCAAGAAAATTATATTCAGGATGTTCTTGCTCGTGCGGCTCTTAGTGATGAGCACACTACTGAGACTCCCATGGAGCTCAATGTTAACCTTTGCGCTTCTGATGGCGAGCTCCTGTCTGATCCGACGCATTATCCTCATCTTGTTGGGAGTCTTGTCTATCTTGCTGTCACTCGTCCGGATATCTCATATCCTGTCCATACTCTGAGCCAGTTTTTTACCGCCCTCACTTCAGTTCACTATAGTCACCTTCTTTGTGTTCTATGATATCTTCGTGGCACGATCTCTCATCGTCTCTTTTCCCCCGTTCCAGCTCATTACAACTCCAGGCCTATTTAGATGCTACATGGGCTAGTGATCCTTCCAATTTTCGTTCACTTTCTACTTGTTGTGTTTTTCTTGGTGATTCTCTCATTACCTGGAAGACGAAGAAACAGACTGCAGTTTCCCGTTCGAGTGCTAAGGCCGAGTTGAGAGCTATGGCTCTTATGAACGCAGAGGTGACTTGGTTACGATGGCTACTGGAGGATTTTGGTGTTTCTGTTACTACACCTACCACCCTCTTGTCCGACAGTACAGGTGCTATCAACATTGCGGGGGACCCCATGAAGCATGAGCTTACTAAGCATATTGGTGTTGATGCTTCCTATGTGCGCGCTGATGTGCAGGATCATGTTATTGCTCTTCAGTATGTAACTTCTGATTTATAGCCAGCGGACTTCTTCACGAAGGCACGGACTAGAGCGCACCATAGATTTCACCTCTCCAAACTAAGTGTTGTGGATCCACCATGAGTTTGAGGGGGGGGGTGTTAGAGTTATATTAGTAATGACTTTTGATCTTGTGCATTCTTGCCTTTTGGCATCCTCATGTACTTGTATATATGCTGCCTTTCGCCTCCCAATAATATTAAGTTGCTTTCATAACAGGCGGGAAGGGTCGCGGCAGGAGAGGAGGCCACCGTCGTAGGGTCCCCAGCATCAAGAAAGACAGACAAGAGGCTATGAGAAAAGAGAAGGCGATGACAAAAGTGACGAAGGGGATGAAGAGGAAACCAGCGAGCAAGAGTTTCAGAAGGACACTGTGGCCTTATGCTGTAGTGCCAAAGATGCGATTCTATCCCAATCACGCGATGAACCCGTGATTGGGGCACAACCACATTTCAAGCGCGTAGCCAGGTGGATATCATTACAAAATACCATGTACTGAATAGATGAGAACACAAGATAAAGTCTTACACTCGCCACAAGCTACAACATGAATACATCAATACATAGCAATCATAATACAGAAGAGCAGGATCCGACTACGGATGAAATCAAACGAAAAAGAAGAATGACATCCACCCTGCTAATCCTAGGGTCCTGACATGGAACCTATCCCTTAATCGAAGAAGAAGAAGAAGCATGAGAACTCCAAAATCAAGCATGCATCGCTCTCACGTCAAGGCATCGCTTTACTTGTACCTTCACCTGTTGTTGTAGTAAACTGTGAGCCATGAGGATTCGGCAATCCCATTACCATGGGTATCGAGATTAGCAAAGCTTAATGGGTATGGAATGGATAAGTGGTGAGGTTGCAGCATGCATTGAACATTGCATGGTGGCTAACTTACGAGCACTAGAAAAAAAAGACACATCCGTGACATTTTGTGCTGAACGAAATTTTTTCCTGTCATACTTATGACACTTCTATGACAATAATTGTGGCAAAACCCGGTATCATCATAGATGTGGTGGGCTCCTACTTCTATGACAAAAAATCATGACAGAAAATGGGCTTTTTGTCCTGAGCGGGCCGGAGACGCATCTACATGACATTCTTTGGGCTGTCCATGACGGAAAAAACCATGGTAGAAACGAGGGCGAGGAAAATATCGGGCTGTTCCCGGTTACGGTGGGTGGTCGGGGACGAGTGATGCACGGAGGTTTGCGCGTTTCTCTCGTACACGAGTGCGCGTGGGTGCGAGGCGTTGGGCTCTAACTGAACCCGAGCGAGGCGTCCGCCGACTAAACCCGAGCGATTGCACTGCAGGCTACGCGTTACTGAACCCGAGCGATCGATTGATGGTTGTTAACTGAACCCGATCGAGCGATTCCTTTGCTACTACTGCTAACTGAAGCCGATCGATGCTGCCTCTGGATGAACAGTGAGCATTGCTGGGGGGTTTGGATGAACAGTTCTTGGTGGGGATGGATGAACAGGACCCCGTGGTGTTGCCTTTGGATGAACAGGACCCCGTGGAGGGCTGGATGAATAGGACGACCCCCTGGAGGGCTGGATGAAGAGTAGATGGTGGAGGGCTGGATAAACAGTAGCCTGTGGAGGGGTGGTTGAACAGGAGCCCGTGGAGAGGGCTGGTTGAACAGTAGCCGGTGGAGTAGCGTGCGGTGGAGGCTGGATGAACAGGAGCCCGTGGATGAACAGTCGCAGGTGGAGGCTGGAGGAAGTCAATGGTGGTTGAATAGTAGCCCATGGAGGCTGGAGGGGGTCGACAGTGGAGATGAACAGTACTCCGTGGAGTCCCATTTTGCGGTATGCCACACCCCTCCCGATGAACAGGACCCCCATTTCGACCGTAGCGCTCCAACACAAGTTCGTTTCCTTCGTTTTGCGGTACGCCACACCCCTCCGGATCAATAGGACCCCGTTTCGACCATAGGATGTCCGTTTCCTCCGTTTTGCGGTATGCCAGACCCCTCCCGATGAACAGGATCCCGTTTCGAACGTGGCCGGTCGAACACAAGGCCGTTTCCTCCGTTCTGCGGTACGCCAGGCCTTGTTTCCATCGGCTGTTCCGTCCGAGCCCTCCCGATGAACACGACGACCCATTCCATTCCGACCCAGCCGGTTGGCTCCCCATGAACACGATCATGATGCAGTTTCTCCGTTCCGACCCAGCCATGTACAAGAGCCCTGGCTGTACGTATGCGCGAGTAGGCGTTCGAGACCCTTCCTGTATGTACGTACGTGGTCGTATTTTCTTTCTGGCACACTGGCCATTGTACATACGTGTACATGCTACGTGCGCGCCTCTACTATGACACGTGCGCGCCTCTACATCGACTAGTATGTACGTACACGTTCGCGACCAGAATGACAATGCTACATACACTTCGACCAGGTGGGTCCCGACTGTCAGGCACTTCCTTGCGTGCGAAGATGTAGCTGGTGGGTCCCAGGAGTTAGGGGGTGAATCGTTTTTTTTTTTGCCCGGACGCACTTCCTTGCATGCGAAGATGTAGCTGGTGGGTCCCAGCAATCAGGGGGAATTGTTTTTTTCATGAAATACGGTGTCCCGTCCGATGGGTCCCCGCTGTCAGGTGGAGGAATAATTATTTTGTGCGTAATAAGGGGGCACTTCCTTGCTGCGGCCGTGGACCCAGCTGTCAGCCTCTCCATGTACTGTCCACGTCCGATGGAAGTTGTTCCTTGACCATGTTTACCATGCCGTGCCGAGAGCACCAGGGCTGTGGACGACGGCAAGGCCTAGGAAGGGGACGACGCGGAGCCGGGGAAGACGCGGCAGTGGATGCCCATGCGTAGAGGAGTATGAGGGTTCACTGGTTCGCTGTAGTGTGAGGCCGTCGTCACCGCAGAATAACAGGGGGTGTGGGTGAGTAGAGGGATGACCTGGCCAGCGGTGGGAGTAGTAGGGGGTGAGGCCTCCGCTGCATCGCAGCCGGCCACAAGAGGCAGGAGCACGAGACACGACCAGCGCTGGTTTGGGTGGATGGAGCAAGAAGACCAGAGGTTGAAGAAGCACTACGGACGTTGGATGGACATTGTACGGTCACTGGAGCTAGAATCGTGCATATTGACTAAGTTGACAAAGCCATCCATCACCGTCAACTTAGTAGGCCCACAAGTCTGTCTGCCACTATACTGGGTCCCAGCTAGCAGGGGGAGTATTCATTTTTGTGTGCATAATAACGAGGCCCTTCCTTGTGTGCGAAGATATAGCTGGTGGGTCCGAGCTGTCAGCGGCGGTAACGTTGTTTTCGCAAAATACAGAGGCCCTTTCGGTGGGTCCCAGATGTCAGGTGGAGGAATCATTATTTTGCGCGTAATAAGGAGGCATTTCCTTGCGTGCGGACATGGACCCGGCTGTCAGCCTCTCCATGTATAGTCTACTTCAGATGCATGTCGGTCGTTGACCACGTTAACCAGGCCGTGCCGAGAGCACCAGGACGGTGGACGACGGCGAGGCCTAGGAAGGGAACAACATGGAGCCAGGGAAGAATCGGCAGTTGTTTCCCACACGGAGGGGAGTACGACTATACGAGGATTTACTGGTTCGTCTGTCGTCGCTAGGGAATAAGAGGAGGTGTGGGTGAGTAGAGGGATGGCTAGGCCAGCGGTGGGAGTACGGTGGGGCAGTGAGGTCTGCGCGGTAGCACAACCGGCCGCGGGGAGGAGGGAGCAGGCAGTCCTGCGGCGCTTATTTGAGCGGCCGGATCAGGAGGAGCAGAGATTGAAGAAGCACGACGGCCGTTGGATGGACATCCAACAGTCACTGCTTGTGCGTCAACCTTTTTTAGGAAATCCTCAAATCTGTGTAAAACCGCATACAACCCATCTGCCATTATTTCTAATAATTTACAGCCCATTTGCTAATTCTTAAGGTTTTCTTTGGAGCCCATATTCTTTTTGTTAGCATTACATCCCATATTGTGCCCACGGTTAAAAAATTATACGAAATTTTGCATATTTTGGTGCGGTCCGAACTGTTTTTAATCCCGAAATTTTGAGTCACATTCAAACTGATATTAAAAATAAATGTATATCAATATAAAATCCAACAAATTGTCCACGCATAAAAATCAATGCAATTTAAAATCTCGAAATGAAAAAAAGAAATTTGAAACTAATTGCCGGTTTGATGTGTTTTAAAAATGTACAGCTCATTTCTCATTACTGATAGGCCATTTTCTCGGCCAGCCGAATGAAGCTCTCCTCGTCTTGAAAGATTTGCAGCCCAACAGGCCTGAGAAAGTGATTTACTTGGCAAATCACAAAAAACTAGGCTGTGGCCATGGACCCAGCTGTCAGCCTCTCCACGTACAGTACTCTTCCGATGGAAGTTGGCCGTTGACCACATTGACCACGCCATGCCGAGAGTACCAAGGCGGTGGACGACGGTGAGGCCTAGGAAGAGGACGACGCGAGCCGGGGAAGACGCGACAGTGGATGCCCATGCGGAGAGGAGTACGAGGGTTCACTGGTTCGGCTGCGGTGTGAGGCTCCCGTTGCCGCATAATAACAGGGGGTGTGGGTGAGTGGAGGGATGGCCTGGCCAACGGTGGGAGTACTATGGGGGCGGTGAGGCCTCCGCGGCAGCACAGCCGGCCATGGGAGGCAGGAGCAGGCGACACGACCGGCGTTGCTTTGGGCGGTTGGAGCAAGAAGACCAGAGGTTGGAGAAGCACTATGGCCATTGGATGGACATCGTGCGGTCACTGGAGCTAGAATCGTGCATATTGACTAAGTTGACAAAGCCCTCCGTCCCCGTCAACTTAGTAGGCGCACAAGTCAGCCACCCACTATGGTGGGTCCCAGTTAGCAGGGGGTATTCATTTTTTGTGCGTAACAAGGAGGCACTTCCTTGCGTGCAAAGATATAGCTGGTGGGTCCGACCTGTCAGTGGGGGGGACATTTTTTTGTGAAATACAGGAGCCCTTCCCGTGGGTCCTAGCTGTCAGGTGGAGGAATCATTATTTTGCGCGTAATAAGGAGGCATTTCCTTGCGTGCGGCCGTGGACCCAGCTGTCAGCCTCTCCACGTACAGTCCACTTCCGATGGATGTTGTTCATTGACCACGTTGACCAGGCCGTGCCGAGAGCACTAGGGCGGTGGATGACGGCGAGGCCAAGGAAGGGAACGACACGGAGAAAGGGAAGACTCGACAGTTGTTTCCCACGCGGAGGAGTACGAGTGTTTACTGTTTCGTCTGCCGTCCCCGGAGAATAACAATAGGTGTGGGTGAGTAGAGGGATGGCTAGGCCGGTGATGGGAGTACGATGGGGCGGTGAGGCCTGCACGGCAGCATAGCCAGCCGCGGGAGGAGGGAGCAGGCCGTCCCGTCGGTGCTTGTTTCAGCGGCTGGAGCAGGTAGAGCAGAGATTGAAGAAGCACAACAGCCGTTGGATGGATATCCAATAGTCACTGCTCTCGTGTGCATTATTTCTAATAATGTACATCCCATTTGCTAATTCTTAATAATTTTTTTGGATCCCATCTTCATTTTTTTAGCATTACACCCCATATTGTGGCCACGGTTAAAAAGTATATGAAATTTTGCATATTTCCATGCGGTCAACTATTTTTAATCCTGAAATATCAATTCACATTCAAACTATTTTGAAAAATAATTTATATAAATATAAAATCCAAATAATTGTCCACACATAAAAATCAATGGAATTTAAAATCTTGCAATGAAAAAAAATTTGAAACTAATTCCCGGTTTGACATGTTTTAAAAATGTACAACCCATTTCTGGGAAAACTGAATGAAATTTTCCTCGTCTTGAAAGATTTGCAGCCCAACAGGGCTGATAAAGCAAGTAGGCCTCGTTTGGGTATTTCTTTAAAAAATAGAACTAGGCTAGCCATTTTCAGCAAGCAAAAAACACAATTGGGCCCATGATGTGGTAAACATAAATAAAACCCTCGCTAGACGGGCCATAGCCCCCACACAGCCCCATTGTTACCCTGATCCGTTTCTAAAACTAGTATAAATAACAACTTCTTGTTCCTCAAAAAAACGGTGCGACCTGTTGGGTCCCTGGTGTCAGCCGCTCGTAGTGTAATTCTCTTGTTTATTGACTACGTACAGAGGAACCATATTTTTGGGCTTGTAATGCAGAGGAACTTGCTTGCGTACTGCCATGACGCCGGTGGGTCCCTACTGTCATCCTCTCCACGTACAGTCATCTCCTTGTTCCTCTCGGTTGTTGACGACGTTGACAACGCAAGAGGGAGGCGCACCGTGCACGGCGAGCGAACCAAGGCCGCAAGGCGGAGGACGACAGTGAGGCCTAAGATGGAACGAACAAGAGCCGTTGAAGATGCACTGGTCCAGTCGCAGGAGGAGGGGAGTACGAGGGTTGACTGGTTCGGGTGCAGGTGCATGTTGGGGCTGACGTCGCTGCAGAATAACAGGACGCGTGGGGGAATAGAGGGAGGGACTGGCCAAAGTTGGAGGGTACGTACGATAGGGCGGCAGAGGCGCAGCCAGCCATGGGAGGCGGGAGCAGGCGGAGCAGACGGGATGGTTTGGTTTGGGTGGCTGGTGGAAGAAGACCAGAGATATAAGATGCATGACAGATGTTGGATGTCAATCCAACGGCTGGTAGGCAGAATCGTTTGTTGACTGGGCTATTTCCTCGCGGGTCCCAAATGTCAGAATCCAAATTTGTCACGGTCATGCAGCCTTTCCTATGAAAATTTACAGCCCATTTGATGTGCTAGTTCGAAATAAGTTTGTGGGTGCTGGTGGGGGCTAATCACTTGGCTTCTGTAATGCACAGTGAGCTCAAGCAGCCGGCGAGAGTGATGT
The DNA here is from genome assembly GCF_002162155.2 of Triticum dicoccoides. Taxonomy (NCBI): domain Eukaryota; kingdom Viridiplantae; phylum Streptophyta; class Magnoliopsida; order Poales; family Poaceae; genus Triticum; species Triticum dicoccoides. The sequence goes on from NC_041384.1 coordinate 323,358,966, forward strand.
TATTTCCCTTGGTTGGGATTTGTTAGTTGTTACAATATTTCACTCTCAATTAAACGACTAGCAAGCCATTTACCTTGGATGTTTTATATGCATTTATATGCAATTTTATATGATTTTTGGGACTAACCTATTAACCTAGAGCCCAGTGCCAATTTCTGTTTTTTCCTTGTTTTAGAGTATCACAGAAAAGGAAAACCAAATGGAGTCCAATTGGCCTGAAACTTGACGGGCTTATTTTTGGACCAAAAGAAGGCCATGGAGTAAAAGAGTTGGGCCAGAAAAGTCCCGGGCTTCCCACGAGGGTGGGAGGCGCGCCCCCCTGGGCGCTCCCCCTACCTCGTGGACAGCCCAGAGACCCCCCCGACTTGTTCTCGACGCCAAAACATCTTATATGTACAGAAACCTCCAAAAATTAACCTAGATCAGAAGTTCCGCTGCCGCAAGCCTCTGTAGCCACGAGAAATCAATCTGGGCCCTCTCTAGCACCCTGCCGGAGCGGGCCATCATCATCGGAGGGCATGGAGGAGGATCCGAGAGGGGCCATCAACACCATGAAGACCATGGACCAGAGGGAGAACCTCTCCCCAGCTAGGGGGGAGGCCATGGAGGCGGAAGCACAAGGGGGAGAACCTCTCCTCCTCTCTCTCGGTGGCGCCGGAGTGCCATCGAGAGGGGAATCATCACCGCGGTGATCGTCTTCATCAACATCACCGTCACCTTCACCATCCTCATCTCTTTTACGCGGTCCACTCTCCCGCACCCCGCTATAATCCCTACTTGAACATGGTGCTTTATGCCACATATTATGATCCAATGATGTGTTGCCATCCTATGATGTTTTGAGTAGATATCCTTTGTCTTTGGGTTGATTGATGATCTAGATTGGTATGAGTTGTATGTTTTACTTTGGTGCTGTCCTATGGTGCCCTCCGTGTCGCGCAAGCGTGAGGGATTCTCGCTGTAGGGTGTTGTAATATATCCATGGTTTGCTTATTGTTTGCGTTGCGTGAGTGACTGAAACACAAACACGGATAAGCAGGACATGGCGTATGGGAATAAAGAGGACTTGATACTTTAATGCTATTGTTGGGTTTTACCTTAATGATCTTTAGTAGTTGCGGATTCTTGCTAGAGTTCCAATCATAAGTGCATATGATCCAAGAAGAGAAAGTATGTTAGCTTATGCCTCTCCCTCATATGAAACTACAATAGTGATTACCGGTCTTGTTAACAATTGCCTAGGACAATTCCGCATACCGACCCATCATTATTCCACACTCGCTATTTATAATATTTAGTAATACATTCTAACTTTATGATAACAACACCTACTTTATATTTTAGCTCTCCAATATCATGCAAAGTTATCCTCTTCATACCCACAACATAGTTTTATTTCTCGTTTCTAGTTGGAAGCGAACGTTCGTCGTACGTAGAGTCGTATCTGTGGCAGATAGGGCTTGAGAGAATATTGATATTACCTTTAGCTCCCTGTGAGTTCGACAGTCCATACTTATCACTTCCACCTTTGGGAATTGCTATGATGATTCCCTGCACTTGGGGATTATAAGATTGAAAATAGTTAAGGTCTAAAAAAGAGTGTCGAAAGAGCAACAGCTAAACGGTTAATTCTAGTACACTATATGCGGGCTTCCAACATGCGTGAAATTTTTACCTTTATATACAACTTCTCCAGACATGGAAAGCATTGCAGCAAGCCAATAATCTTGTTCAGATCAAAACTATTCATTTGGATATATAAGATCTTGGAAGAATCCAGCACCATTGATAGGCCATCCATGGAGAAACTCTTCATTGAGCATAAAACATAATATTAGTACAAAATGTGTACTCCAAGATGACATATAACTTATGCACATAAATTTAAAATGTAGCTTATGGTTACAATGTAGATGGTAATATAAAGTACCTGAAGAACTGTGGAGCCAAACACCATATTGAAATGAGCATATAGATCATGTATTACACCCAAGGTCTCCAGTTTAGGCGCAGAGAGGACGGTTATTTGCAACGGTGAATAACTAGAATCAAGGATCAACCTTTGAAGTGAAGGGGCATCTTGGATGATGAGCTGCCTTCTGTAAAAAGAAATTCCAATGGAGGCGTGTTCAGCCGGGCATGCAGCGAGTGGTGCCCTCGACTCTGACGTAGGACACCGCACCATTCTTCCACTGACGGGTGGCCTCTTTGGGTACATGGCCTGCATGTCAGTGACCCAACGCAGGCAGCGCATAGCAGAACCTTTGGTGGGCCAGGGCAGTCAGAAGCGGGCATTTCATAAACCAATGATTGTTCATTGAGTGTGACGTCATCCTTTTCATGTAGATAAGCCTACTATGTTGATAGCCCGTTTGATACGTTGTGATTCATAAACACCGCTGCAAACATCAATGTTCTGACTATCATAGATAAGATTGATTAATACCTGTAACAATCCATGTCCTTAACAAAGGGTGCATGCACGTATAGGTTGAGTGTGTGTCTTGCGTCGTGTGCTATGTGCATGTAGGCGTGCGTGTGTTGCGTGCATGCAAGGGTACATTTCAGTGTTGCATGCATGTGTGCGTGCATGTGTGTGTTCGTGAGTGCATGTGTATGTGTCAGTGTTGCACACCCGCATGCGTGCGTGTGTTCGTTATGTGTACATGTTAGTGTTGCATGCCTGCATGTGTGCGTGCCTGGCCAGCATGCATGTGTATGTGCAGGGTGAGGCTACACGTCAGTCGACTGACTTTTTCATCATCTCTGTTCATTAGATTTTCCAGACGTTGGGTACGAAATCAAGGGCCTGCAGTTTATCATCAAACTCCAGCCCCCTCAGCCGCCAGCTACCACCGGCCGAACAACCGGTCCCCAGCGCCCGCGGCCGGCCCGCGCCGCCACGCCGCCCCGCCCGCCCGGAAACCACTCCCCACCGTCGGTCCGCCACCACACCGGCCATCCCTCTAGCCCCCCCCCCCGCGCCGAGATCTTCATCCGGCGATCCACACCCCACCGCCCAATCAACGCGCCCCCATCACCGGCGACTGCCAACCAGAGGTCTCACGACTTCGAGTACCCACCGACCACTAATTTATTACCATTTATGTCCTTCATATACGCGCTGACGGGTGGACCCTATGGTAATGTGCGCTGCTGAATGTGGACCATTTGACTGGTCAATCGATCGTGTCATCAACAAATTACGAAGCTGTATGGTGAGCCAATGACCGTGTGATCACCCTAAAATGTATTTTATTAACACAGTGCAGACTCAAACTACCATTTCTTTGTTTCATATATGGGTTGACAGGTAGGCCCCACGGTTACGCACCCCGATGGTGCAACCCTAGTTGCGCCACGTGGAACGTTTGACTGGTCAACTGATTGTGTCATCAACAAAATACAGAGTTGTTCGGGTGAGCCAGTGACCGTATAATCATGACATGTATTTTTTTTAACACGGTACAGACGCAAGGGCTCATATATATGCGCAAGCACTCACCGCTATAAGCGCACACATGCAGACCCTACCCCTATGAGCATCTTCGAGAGAGTGAGCCAGCATATGATCTTGAGATTTTACGAAGTCACCATAGGTGCCTCGTAGTCGAGTGGAACGTCTCCTCCCACTGAACGCACATAGCCGGAAAATACTGAAATTAACCCAGGATAAATGCGAGCACCGGGACTTTAACCCTGGTGGGCTCGAGAAACCACTGTCCTCCTAACCATCCAACCACATGTTGGTTAGCACGACAAAATGTATGTGGTGACCATGATGAGCTTATTCTGAAGTCTAGTGACCATATCGTGCTTTTGCTTCAAATTCAATGACCGTAAGTGTCGTCAACAAAATATGGGGCAGCATCAAATGCAAAGTCCGCCAGTGTCATTAAGAAAATACGGAGACGTATCGTGAGCTAGATACCGTATGATCACCAAGAGAATGTATACGGTGACCGTAATGAGCATATTCTAAAGTCCAGTGACCATATAGTGCTTTAGCTTGAAATACAATGACCGTCATGCGTGAATGTGTCGTGGGCATGCATACTTTTAGAGGTCCGGGAGATAGTTTGTGTGCTTACGTGAAAGTGCTGTATAAAGAGGGGGTGTCCGGTGGAGACATGGAGAGATATTCCCTTCGTTTCTCTTTACCGTGACTAATATTTTAGGAGAATGTATAAACATTGACAATGCAGAACAATTATTTTTGGATGCACCATGCAATTAACTTTCATGTATAAAATTGTACTATTGTATATGCTTATTTTCTTAGTGGCCGATTCCGTGTGTGGTGTGGTGGGCACATCATTTCTAGTTGTGGTGGGTCAACATTAGGACTCATGGGTCGGTTCCATCCCGCGACACATAGGTTGGACCGAGACACATTATACGAAGACCCATGTGGAGGACTTGGCGTACAACACGATGCTAGCTAACAGAGTCGCGGAGGACTCTATCCCCACTGGTGATAAGCCGACTATATATGATTTGTGACCCTAGGCCCCTAGTATGTTATAGAAGCTTGGGGGCTAATTCGTCGATAGTATACACACACACAATGCCTGGTATTCACATGTACTTTGTACACACCCCTATCACTAATATACAGTACTAGGAGTAGCCTTTTTCCTCAACTGCAAGCGTCCAAACTAGGGTAAAACTTTGCCTCGTATTACCATCCAGCCTAACAGCCACGGATATCCTACCGAATGATATGATGGAATCATATC
>NC_041384.1:323364110-323371749 GCF_002162155.2 Triticum dicoccoides
GCAATGTCTGCGAGAGAGGCCTAAAGATAATGTGCGTGTGGGAGACACGTAGGCACATATATGTGCGTATAGAGGGCTAGTAGAGACCGTGCATGTGTATATATGCATGTGAGAGAAATAGTGTTTTCCAACTGAGATTAGTGAAAAGAGTGGCACATAGTAGTCAGAAAGAGGGAGAGAGAGAGAGAGAGAGAGATACAGAGAGAGCATGTGTGTGAGACTCCCCGACACCCCGAGAGAGATTGTGAGCATGTGTGAAAGAGAAATGCCGATGCATATAAAGTGTGTGCACTTATGCAGTAGATAGAGAGATATATAGCGCGTTCGTGAGAACGGGCCGAGGCATAGTGCATCTACGTGTAAAAGGCGGTTCTACGAACTAAATTAAAATATAAATGGCATTATTATTTTTGGATGAGATCATAAATTTTGCAAATTGCGTATGGACGAAAATCGGTCTATCAGACACCCATACTCTATTGAATTCTAGCATGTGCATGTGTTTATTTCATATTATCGACCCGTAGAGTGAGAGCGGTTTGAAATACACGTAGTGGATTCTTTTGCAATTCATATATAAACATTAATTACTGCACTCCATGTTGTTAGTGTGAAGCACTTTATATATTTGTCACTTGCATGGATACATTCCAAATTGCTAGCTACGAAATAGAATACATGTCGAATTCAACATAAAGGGGGTTTCGAAGATTTGAATTCATAGGAAGTGCATTCATCTATTTGAACCCGAGATAATGGCATTTGTAAATCAGATGTAAAAGGGGGGCATCAATCTTTGTTGTGCGTTTGAACATGCTATATATATTCATACACATGTCTAACTTTTTTTTGCAACCAAGGAGAATATATCTGAAACCATGCATGAATTGAGGTAAGTTGCATATTTTTTAATATATACTCGTGTACAATGTATATTCAAATGTACCCCCTCCATTCCAAAATAATCATAGCTTTAGGATTTTCAAGAGTAAAGATTTGTGAAGTTTGACAAATCCTAAAAGTTCAATTCAAGAGAACTGAAAACGTTAATGCTTCTGCTCCCAAATATTGAACGAAGCGCCAAATAGGCCTCTAGTCACCCAAAACCGCGCGACACTAATGTTTGGTGGTAGGAAATTACTATCCTGACTCTGGCCCATGTAGCCTATCGGCCCGATGTCCAAAGGTCTAAACCGGGGTAGGTTTGTAACTTCACCAAGATGCCAGTCTCAACCGCCTCCGAGAAGCATTCATACGCCGTGGGCGCCTAAATAGCCATGCGCTCGGCCGAAATCTATCCCGCCCACATTTGGGACACCTGAAATTACTATCCTACCGCCAACCCGGAATATGTCCAAAATTTTAGATGGGGGCAAAGTTTGTAACTTTCCCCAAATTTCAAACAAGCGCGTCCCAAACCGAAACATTGTTCCCCCTTAGTTTCGCGCCTCCCTTCGTTTCCCCATTCATACTCCATGGGCGCCAAAACGCCTCCTCCGTCCTCCACCCCATAGTTCCCCCTTAGTTCCCCGCCTCCTCCGTCCTCCACCCCGTAGGCGCCCAATCCACCACCGCCCTCCTCCATCACGTCGGAGCCGGTACCCCGACGTCGTCGTCCAATGCAACCGCAACCGCAACACTTTCAAGGACTTAGCAGCTGAAGCCAAGGTAGGGCTGCCTCCACGACGCCGACGCCGACATGCGCAGTACCAGAACCACTCCGACCACGCCGTGTTGTGCCTCACTGCTGCCGCTCCACTGTCGCAACCGTCCACCGCACCGGAGCTGTTCCCTCTACGCAGTCGTTCGCCGCCTCGGATCTGGTTCCCCGGTGCCGACAGACGGCCACCGCACCACACTCAACAACTTGGCCATGGGTTCATCCAGGGCTCCACCGTCCTCCACAACTTCTTGTTTCCAGCGAACCACAAGAAGATCGTTGGAAAAACAGAAGGAGGACACATCACTGCCAGCATAAAGAGGTATTCCTCTTCCCTTATTCGTGCAAACCTTACGTCTCTGCTCACACCGTATTCATCCCACGAAAGAAACTAGTTGAGTGCTTCTTACAGCATCTTCTTCGTGATACTAAATGCAGAAGGTTTCCTCCCTTTACTATTTCACCTTTTCTAGAGGTCAGTAGCCCGCCTGGATTTCAATTCAGGGCCAGTCGAACCACAATTAAAATAAGCAGCACCTGCATAGGCGCGCAGACCACCTAGTCCACCTGTTCGCCGGGGAAGCGGCGCATCGGTGTCTATCATAGGGGTGTGGGGCACAGGAGCTGCTTGCGCCTGATCTGGAGGTCAGCGGGGCTTGGATGGATGGCCGGGGGGCAGTGCCATGCATGGTGGTGCGGTAAGGTCGAGGGGAGGGCGCAGGCAGGGGACTAGGCCGATGGTCGCTGGCGTTTCGAGGAAGATCATCAACACTGACTGGCTGGAGGTAGATGAAGGCGATCTGCCCGTTCTTTGTACATCGGACGGTGCAGAAAAAATGGACTGATCTATTTGTTTTTAGTCGACTGTTATTTTCATATAATCCTGTAGTAATTTAGTGTGCCATGCATGTTGTAGAGCTATCATATGTCTCCCTTCATTTATTTGTCACTGACCTGCTATCTGCTACCTTTACACTATATTAATTTTGCACACACTTCACCCATACTCACACTATTGTTTTTTTATGCATGGGTATTTCAGACTCTGACGCAGTGTTGATGAATGTAGAAAAAAAGACAGAAGTCGCTCCAGTGTAATTGAAGATAAACACTAAGCGTTTCAGCGCTCTAAAGGGTGCAGTGTCAGTAGTTGGAGATTGTAAACGTAGCTCTGTAGTTGATGATATCAATTGGCAGACACAACCATCCCAGGTGCTTGCTTTAACTTCGTGCTGTCAAATGTGGTTGCATGTTGCATATGGTGTCTAGCTTGTATTATTTCGGAGGAGCCGCGGGCGCATGCAAGTGTGTCTGGGCTCAGAACGGACAATGGAGAGAACTGGGGGAAACCAGACGGATGCAAGTTTTGAAAACATGAAGATGCAATGCAGATGATGACATGGCAAGATGCAACACGCAAGCAAATGGCATGGCAACAACAGCAAAAACTAGAAGACAACTGGCACAATAGTCCCGGGGCGTCACAACAAGGTGCACAGTGAGATGGACAATGATATCAAAGAATGACGGTGGGAAAAACATATCTAGGTTGGACAATATTCTTGGAATATCATCTTGCATATGTTCCAACTCTTCAGTGTTGTGTTCTACGATAGGGTGCATGGACTGCAAATTAAAATTTTCCTACGCGTAGAACAACCAAGAACATGCTACGGGAGATGGATCACAGTTCGTTACCATTAGACGCGCAGTGCCGTGCAGCGGAAGAAGAGTCGGGGCAGCGCGTCCGCGTGGATCGTCTCCTCCTCGTCCGATCTCCCTCGTACAGCCAGTAGTCAGTTCCCACATACAGGTTCGCCGCAGCGGCGCAAGTGCACTGCCTCTAACGGTATCCGCGCGTGCAGGGGAACATCGTGCGGCAGACTACTAGGTCCGATCACACAACCGGTGGCGAGTGGAGGTATCTATTCGCAACACATGCAAACCCTAGTGACATCACTGAAGCGATCAATCGCGTGAGTGTGCGGCACCTCCATTTTATATAGGCGTCCGTCGCAGGCTCAACACTTGGGCCTTGCACGGACCCTAAAGCCCATAAGTCTACTCGACCACAATTCGAATACAACTCGGATCACATCCGACCAGTGTCCTCGGATCCGACCTCGTAGGTTCCTTCCCTTAAGCGCGTGACCCCTTAGGTTCAAGCCGGCTTGGTCGCAGTTCGGATCACCTCCGAACTGCACAGTTGGTAGCGGCCTCTAGCAAGGCATGCCGAACACCAAAGAGGCTATGAAGCTGGTTAGGCGAACCTGTACATCACACTTCCATTCCTTTTGCCACACGATATATGTTGTCAGGCTCAAGGCGAGTATGTCATCCTTGTGCTAGCCCGACCTCTTCTCCTTCCAGTGATGCCGACCACAGACCGGATTATCTCATAATCCTTGTCGCGTGGCCATGCTTATCCTGGTCAAATCACACGAGGGGCCCATAGTATATCTCTCCTGATCGGAGGGGCAAATCCCATTTTTCTCGACCACGTCTCGCTGCATGGTTCTGGACAAACCCGAAACCTACCTTTATAACTACCTAGTTACGGAGTAGTGTTTGGTCGGCCCAAAGCAAGTCTGTCACCATCCCGAGTAAATGCGTCAGCTCAGGTCTTAGGACATAGAACATATGTTGTACTCGAGACTCACATATGACATATCACTGCGTCTTATAGTTGGGTCTGTCCGACTCGGACCTTATCTCGACTCGGATGCGACTATGTCGAATCCGACCAGATCGTTCCAAGTCCATATTATCCGGTTAGCATCCAATGCTCCATGGCTAGTGAGACCAATCCATCGACCGTGTCATATGCTAGTCTAGATGGCTGCGCGTCCACACAGCCCTTTCGACTAGGGACCTTTTAGGATAGTCATCATACAATGCGTAGCCCCACAAACAAGTCACGTACTTGCTGATACACATCATTGATAATGTCCAAGGACAATATTTATTCATAAACACATAGGAAATATCATCATACATGATTGCCTCTAGGGCATATCTCCAACAGTCTCGCACTTGCACTAGAGTCAATCAAATAGACATCGAATGCTCATAGCTCTAACGTGCCCCTCATGCTTGGGTTGTGGAAGCGACTTAGTCAACGGATCCACAAAATTTGCATCCGTGTGAATTTTGCATAACTCTACATCACCACTCTTTAGGATCTTTCATATCAGGTGATATTTCTGATCTATGTGTCTGACCTTGTGGTGATTCCTCGGATCCTTGGCTTGTGCGATAGCACCAGAATTACCACAATAAAGGTCCAACCGTTTTACCGAGGCTGGGAAAATACCAAGATCATCCAGAAAGTTCCGGATCCAAACACCTTCCTTTGTAGCTTCACAAGCCGTAATGTATTCGGCTTCTGTAGTAGAATCGGCCATCGTATCTTGCTTGGAACTCATCTAGCTCACTGCTCCTCCGTTCATGACGTACACGAATCCAGACTGTGATCGACAATCATCTCTGTCGGTTTGGAAACTAGCATCGGCGTAACCCCTCACAACGAGCTCTTCCTCACCTCCATAAACTAGGAACATCGGTCCGCGTACATATCATGGGTTGGCCTAGTATCTACTTGTTAGGCTTATTGCAAAAGCAACATCTGTCCGCGTACATATAATGGCATACATGATGGATTCGATTGCCGAGGGATACGGAATCCTACTCATCCTGCTTCGCTCATCAGATGTTGAAGGACTCTGAGTCTCGGTTACCCTTATACCATGTGAGAGTGGCAAGAACCCTTTCTTTGCCTCACTCATGTTGAACTGCTTCAACACTTTATCTATGTACGTGCTCTGGCTTAAGCCGATCAGCCTCCTTGATCTATCTCTATAGATCTTAATGCCTAAAATGTACATTGCCTCACCAAGGTCCTTCATCGAAAACTTGCCATTCAATGACTCCTTGACCGAGTTCAGCATCGAAATATCATTTCCGATCAGTAGTATGTCATCCACATACAAGATCAAAAACACTATCGAGCTCCCACTTAACTTCTTGTATAAACAAGAGTCCTCTTCGCTTTTGATGAAGCCGAAACTGGTGACGACCTCATCAAAACGAATGTTCCAGCTCCGAGATGCTTGCCTCAACCCATAAATGGATCTCTTGAGCTTGCATACCTTACTAGTGCTAGTCGCATCGACAAAACCCTCGGGCTGTATCATATACACGTCCTTGGTTAAATTTATGTGAAGGAAAGCCGTCTTGACATCCATCTACCATATCTCATAATCGTAATATGCAGCTATAGCTAGTACGATCCTCACCGACTTCAGCATCGCTACCGATGAGTAAGTCTCATCGTAGTCAATTCCTTGAACTTGTCCATAACTCTTAGCAACAAGCCGAGCTTTGTGGATCTGAACATTTCCATCCACATCGGTTTTCTTCTTAAAGACCCATTTGGAAGCAATGGCTGTTACGCCAGGCGGCGGATCAACCAAGTCCCATACTTTATTCTCATCCATGGACTTTAACTCGGTTCTCATGGCCTCCAGCCATGCCTCGGAATCTAGGCTCACCATCGCTTCCACATATGTGGTCGGCTCGTCACTTTCTAGCAACAATACATCACACACTCTGCACAATCTTTCCGACCTCCGTGGTTCCGGTGCCACTTCCACTACGGGTTCCCTGACTGACTCCGGTATGATCTCATCACTAGCCGAGCCGTCCCCGAGTGGTCCTTGAATTTCTTCGAGTCGAACTGTCCTCCCACTAGCCTCCCAACTGAGAAACTCTTTCTCAAGGAAAATCCCGTTCCGAGCAACAAACACTTTGTTCTCTTCCCAGTTGTAGAAGCTATATCCCAAGGTTTCCCTCGGATATCCTACGAATATGCATTTATTCGACTTGGGTGTAAGCTTGTCTGACATAAGTTTCTTGACAAATGCTTCACAACCCCAAATCTTCAGAAAAGACAAACTGGGACTCTTCCCGGTCCACATCTCATGTGGTGTCTTGTCTACGGATTTTGATGGTACCCTGTTAAGTGTGAAAGCTACAGTTTCTAGAGCGTATACCCAGAATGACAAGGGTAAATCCGATTTGCTCATCATAGATCGAACCATGTCCAACAAGGTACGATTCCTCCGTTCCGATACACCATTTCTCTGTGGCGTACACGGAGGTGTGAGCTGAGGTACTATACCTCTGCTTTTCAAATGATCATCAAACTCCTGGCTCATGTACTCACCTCCATGATCAGATCATAGAAGTTTTATAGTCTTGCCGAGCTGATTCTCAACCTCATTTTGAAACTCTTTGAACTTTTCAAAAGTCTCTGACTTCTGCCTCATCATATAGATATACCCATATCTCACTACTAGGAAAAGGGCTATTGATAATATGGACACTAATGGCGCACCAGACATGTGGTGCGCCACTACTATATAGCAGTGGCGCACCATGTGTTGGTGCGCCATTAGTGTGATAGACACTAATGGCGCACCACGCCCATGGCGCGCCACTACTAACATATTTTTTTCCAAAAATACTAATGGCGCACCAGGGCACAGTGCGCCATTACTAGTTTTAACTAGTAATGGCGACCACTCACCCCGTGCGCCACTACTATCATTTTTTTCTGTTCTAGCTAGTGTCCTCATGAATATTTATTTATGTTTATTGTGGTATTGAATTTCTAATCCACAAAAAGTATTGAATTTGTTAATATTTTTTGAACTCATGAATATTTTCAAATTTAATTCATGGGCACTTTTTGAATTCATGAATATTTTTTCAAATTTGATGATATTTTTTCATATTCAATATGAAAAAATATTGAATATTCATGAGGACACTCGATCTCGATCCCCCTCCATCTCGATCGCTATCCCCCTCGCTAGATCCCCCTCGCCGCCGAGCACCCCCCGCACCCTCCCCCGCTCCACCGACGTCGACGACCCCCCGCACCCTCCCCCGCTCCACCGCCGCAGATGACCCCCCCGC
>NC_041384.1:323372483-323456057 GCF_002162155.2 Triticum dicoccoides
GCCGGAGTCGCCGCCGGAGCACTAGGAGGAGGAGGCCCGCGTCCACCAGGAGGAGGAGGCCGCCAGAGCACGTCTTCTTCCTCCGAATGACCCCATCTCGCCGTCGCCGCCACCTTCTGTTTCGCCGAGCGGCTTCGCCTCCGCCGTCCGTCGCCCGTGCAACCTCGCCGCCATCCGTCACTACCCGGCCCCTGCGTAGGTGCCCCTCCCCTCCCCTCTTCCCCTTCCTTCGCCCCATGCCTGATTGAGCCGACACGCCAAGTACTAGGTTATGTTCTGAATTTTGGGTTTATTGTAGTTTCTTGATGAGTTACCATCTCATTTAGAGGGAAATCTAGGAGTTGGTTCAACAGTCCATTAGGATATTGCAGTAGAACTAAATTAAATCAACATCTGACGACTGTCACGAAACTGTATGCATGAAGTTACTTTCAAGACAATATGCTCATGTTTTCTTTTCAAGTTCAGAAAAAATAAATACAAGCTCATCTTTTTGTAGGAAAACATGGATGCATCCATGATTTCAAGTGCTAGTAGACTTATAGTCTTCATGAGATCTGTTATGAATTGATGAATGTTTCAATAGTTCAGGATTTCTCATGAAAAATGCATGTTTTTCACCGCCTTTATTGCTTGACAACAACATAGATCACCGGCACAACAAGGTTATGTGCCATAATATGTTTACAAAAATTCAAAATATATGTACAAAGTAATCACAATCGTGCATCAATGCACAACAATCCTATTATGGCTTCTATAGACTTGGTATAGTGTGAAAATTTAAATTCACTTTGATATTTGAATTTATCATGGCTAGCTCTTCAAGATGAGTCCAATGAGCAATATATTTAAAATTGTGGAGCAAATATAGGACTGAGCATGTTGGTCAAGTGAAACCTCATTAATTAAATTACATTCAGTGGAAGGTTATTTGCTTTTTGTTAACAAAGAGATGATTTTTTTATATTTTGAGACAGATGGTCATCATGTAGGAACATATTATGTACCAACTAAAAAGGGTTGAGTTCTTTTGTACAACTTTGCCACATTGTCACAAGTCATAGACATACTCACGAGTGCACGCGCTAAATATCTCTCATGCTGATACTGTAGGAGTAAAATCCATGCCCTATTAACCATGTATTACAAGAATTGTTTTCTTTTGTGTGTTTCCCTGAAATATTGTGTTTTAATAGAACTGTTCCTGGATGTGGTGATGGCAGATAAATTTGTCATTAGTTTGTAGGTTGTCGAAATAGCAACTCGTAGTTGAATTGATTAGAGTTGGCCCCAAGGACACTACTCGTAGTCGAAACTTGTAGAATGCTACCTGAATTTCACTGGGATATCAGATTCAAATTGGATGAAACTGTTTCTATTGTTGCTTGCCACAAGTTTTGTTTGTAGTACTGCTTGGCACATTGTGGTGCTAGTTTGCTGGGTTTTGTCTCCGACCATCGTGTCGTGATGATTTTGCATGTACCCCGAGAGGCCCTTGAGTTTGCCGGAATGTCGATTAACTTTTGTTCCAGAAAATTCGGGTACTCCATAATGTCCTATTTTCAGCAAAGGTCATGCTGAAATTTTCCATGAATTTTAGCATGACTTTGCTAAAAATAGGACATATGGGGTACTTGCGACTAATGCATGGGCCGGTGTACTTAGTACTTAATTAAGTAGGATCAAGTGCCTCTTGTGTTATACATATAGAAGTGTGATATCAACTCATAGTTATTACTAATGTCAGTTGCTCGTCGTCGATAAACCCTAATCTGGTAGGATGAGCTACTAAAAAAGCCCATACCAGATATTCTATTTGGATGGCCCTGCTAACCCTTAACCATAAATACTTGAGATGGATGTAGCAGGCTTAAAGAAAGAAATGTTTTTAGGCCAACACCACACTATGGATTATCTTATTGGACCCAACGCAAGAGATGATGTAGTTTTGAATTATGAGTGTAGGAAATGTCATCATCAGACGACGAATGTCTCCCGGGGGAGTGCGACTGGTGCCACGACGATCGAGGTCTGTGCGACAGGCCTCACCTGGACGATGATTGGCTCTTTAGCATTAAGCTCGAGGAGACCTTCGAAGTTGAAACGGTACACAACGACGACAAGTGTTATTTTCATAATTAAGCATGACTTCAACTATTTCAACATGTAACTTTCATGTTTTAAAATTCGAGTATAGCTTATCCCATGCCATGCAAGACGCTATGTCTTGGAGAGGATGGATTTTGAAGACCATGAAAATTCTGAAACAAAGAAAATTCACCTAAGGACTCATCACGATGTGGATTTTGAAATAAATCTGTATAATTCTGGGAGCGTAACCCATTTTGGTTGGAAAAATTGGGAAGCATTTTGCAAGATGTTTGGTTTTAATGAGGGTATGCTTGTCACAATGGATCTTGGTGATCCTGACATCGACCAAGACAATATGGACATTTGGGTCCTTGTTGATACGCCTCCAGTTCTACCATTATGTGAGTTTCTCAAACATAGTTAATTATTAACTAATTTATATTGTTCATTTCAAAATAGTTGACAGCTTATTTCCATTGACAGCTTATGTTCATTCTTCAAAGAATGTGCGGGAGATGGTAGACAAAACCCACTACACCGATGGCTCCGAATTAACTTACAAGGAGAAAAATCATCTGGTCGGATTTTGTACTGACATTGAGAATTACAATATCTACAATCAAACTCCTCAACATTATGGTCAATACGTGCCACTAGTGCATGTGTTGAACTACAGTAACTACCATGGAGATACCCTGGTAAGATTTTTTACTATTACGACATTCGTGCATCTTTTGCATACTTCTAAAAGTAGTACATCATTGCTAACTATGAAGTTATTACTATGTTTTTCAACAGATAATCCCAGAGAATTGTGTGCCTCATTTGATGTATCAGAAAGGTAGCCTTAATGTTTTGAACATACTGCCAGGTCATCCTACAAATCTCAAGTGTCCATACCAGATTTCTAAAAGAAGTGGAGACATGCAAATCAAAGGATGGAAAAATGTATGGATAGTCATAAGGAGGTTCTTGGGAGCAAAAGGAAGCGAAGCACAAGAATTGGAGACAGGATTATCTCCATTATCCATAATGGAGAGTCAGTGTCTATTTTGTTTTTTGCTATTTTACCTTAAATAGGGTATTTAGGTCATGTTTAGGCATATCAGTAGCAGTAGCACGGAGATAAGAGAGGAGACATCTCTCAAATATCTCTGAATGCAACATTACTTTCGACAAACTCGCTACTCATAGTCTCGAGACTTGCAATGTTCTAACTTTGTTCGGTATTTTAAATTCGGAGACTAATATGATGAATTGTATTTGGAGACCAATCTTCTACTGTATTCGATAAATCTGTTGTTTATATGTTGTGCTCTCTATATTCTGTGCAGTAATGTGTTTTGTAACCCGTGAAAATATCAGAAAAGAAAAAAATAATAATCCCTAATATTCATACTAGTGGCGCACCACTCAGCACTTCAGTGGCACACTACAAAAAGCACACTAGTGGTGCATCATCAACTAGTGCGCCATTAGTAAGCCAGAGCACATGGGTAAATATGCCCCCCGGGAAGCATACTAATGGCGCATCGTGGGATATACTAATGGCGCACTGCATGGTGCGCCATTAGTATACAAGATACTAATGGCGCACCACAGGTGCGCCATTAGTAAAAAATTCTAATTGTGTGATGCTAGCGGCGCACCTGTAGTGCGCCATTAGTAGCCAAAACAGGTGCGCCACTAGCAGGCCTTTTCCTAGTAGTGTCTAATCAAGTCGTCGGTAAAAGTCACGAAGTACTGATAGCCACCTCTGGAAGTTGTGCTCATTGGTCCACACACATCACTGTGTATCAGTTCCAACAGCTCGGATACCCTCTCACAACTCTTTGCGAAAGGAGACTTAGTCATCTTGCCGAGCAAGCATGATTCGCATGTCTCGAACGACCCAAAGTCAATCGAAGTTAGGAGTCCATCATCATGGAGCTTCTTCATGCGTTTTAGACTAATGTGTCCAAGCCGGCAATTCTAGAAGTATGTCGGATTTATCTTATTAGGCTTATGTCTCTTGACATTCACGCTATAGACCGGTTCATGTTCTAGATTCAATATAAATAACCCATCAACAATGGGTGCATAGCCGTGGAACATACCATTCAAATAAATCAAACAACCATTGTCCTTTAAATTGAATTCATAACCCTGACTCATCAAGCATGAGGCAGAAATAATGTTCCGACTAATTGCAGGAATTTAATAACAATTATTCAATTCCAAAATACATCCAGAAGGAAGCTGGAGCTGCATCGTGCCGACCTCCAACACAACAACTCTTGCTTTGTTGCCGACCCTGATGTCAATCTCCCCTTGTACCACACGCCTAGTTCTTACCAGCCCCTGCATCGATTTGCAAATGTGAACAACTGATCCGGTATCAAATACCCAAGAGCTGCTAGGTGTGTCAGCAAGGTAAATGTCTATAACATATGCAACAAGTGTACCTTTGCCTGAAGCAGCATTCCCGGCCTTCTTGCCATGCTCTGCAAGCCACTTGCTACAGTTCCTCTTCCAGTGACCAGTTTCCTTGCAATGATAGCAAATGGTCTTTGAGTCTAATCCAGACTTCGGCGCAACGGCGGAGGTTACTGTCTCCGTGCCCTTTACCTTAGCCTTTTTCTTGGACCAACTCTTCTTGAACTTAGCTGATTTCTGCACCATCAACACTTGATGCGTGCCTTTCTTAATATCCTGCTCTGCCACTTTGAGCATCCCATGCAATTAAGTGAGCTTATTATCCATGCCATGCATATGATAGTTCAAGATGAACGTCCCATTGCTGGGCGGAAGAGAACCCAGAACTGCATCAGTAGCCAGCTCATTCAAGAGTGGGAAGCCCAACCGATCCAAAGCTTGCACATATCTGATCATCTTGATCACATGCGGGCCTAGTGGATCACCTTCCTTCAGCTTATAATCCATCAAGGATTGCTAGACATTGAACCTTTCGGTCCTAGCCTGCACCTGAAACATGCTCTTGAGACTCTCGATCATATCGAAAGCCCCAATGTCTTCAAAATGCTGCTGCAAATCGGGCTCCATACAAGCTAGCATGAGGCAACTGATCTCGTTTGATTCATCAACGAGTTTCTGGTAGGCATTCTTGGTTGTGGTACTAGCATTATCGGCAGGTTCCTCTAGAAGCAGATCCTCTAGAACCTGTTCCGTAGCGACCAGACCTCAAACAGTCTGATCTCTGTGCATCAGTGTCATCCCTGGATCGGTAATGCTGACACGCACCGTACTTGAGGATTTATAACAGAGTAGCAATCACACACTTATTACATCGAATGTCTCAAAAGAGAACTTATTATAATAAATATGGCTTAAGGCCATCTAATACGATAACAATAGAAGGCTTGGAAGATAAAGTGAGTCCATCAACTCCGACGACATCACTGAGTGAAAGAAAATGACCTATGGCTCCTTACTCATCGTCTGAAAAGTCTGCAACATGATACGTTGCAGCCCGAAACGGGTCAGCACATGGAATATATTGGCAATGTAACACAAGAGAGTAATGAACAGAATAATGCTATCACTACATGCATATATGGCTGGTGGAAGCTGTATGGTTAATATGTTTTGTGGAAAGCCAATTTTTCCCAACAACAAAGGAATAAATTTTATTTTACTATCATGGTGGTTGTTAAACATTGAGAAGGTTCACCCAACTCAATCCCAATTAAGCATCATCATTGAACCCAATAAAATTATATTAAGAGTGATGAGATCCACATGATAATCGAAGAACTAGATACTTAAGATGTCCATGATCGGGGACACGACTAACCATGATTAGTTTGTACACTCTACAGAGGTTTGTGCACTTTTCCCCACAAGACTCGATCTCCTACGTTGGATTTCTTGCACTACATAATGTTTCAGAAATGGATGACTGAGACACAGTCTTTACGAAGAGGTTCCCTTAACCGATAGATAGGCCTATACACCTACAATCCCCTACATCTACTAGCCCATCATAGAAAGGTTTCCCACAACTTACTCAACTATGCCAGAGCCCATAATGGCACGTGGCTGCAGACGGAAGTTTCTAGCATGAATAATCTTATGATCCCTTTGAGGCTGGGTGGCAGTCCATAGGAGAATCACATGGTACCCTGGGATTTCCAAAAATATAGGCAACACTGAGTTCCCCAGGTGCCTTAGTCCACCGAGATGTGTATTAAAGTTGCCACCTTAAGTTAACCATTAATTAACAATACTCACATCTGTCATGAATACACTCAAACCCAAACCATGTCTACGAGCATAGCATAGCAATATAAGCAACGTAGAATTAACCCCCAAAGGTTTGGTAATAAACAGGACAATAGGTACTACCTCATCTACTTCCCAAAACCCACATATTATCAGATCCTAATCATGCAATTGTTTGAGGATTGATCTAATGCAATAAAACTGGGTAGTAAAAAGGTATGATCAAAGTTTTACTTGCCTTGCTGATGATCCGTGAAACCTAGAGACTCATAGTAGCACGCTTCGCACTCCGGGTACTCTATCACAAACAAACAAGCATACAATAAGCAATCAAACAAAGATGCACGGGTAAAACTCAAGTAAGAAGATCTAACCAGAAAGTTAACTTAAGAACTCCGGTTTGCAAAAAGAATCAAATCAAACGAATCAATAAAACTCAAACTGCGAAAGAAACAAGCTTCGATTACTAATCTGGACTAAAGTCAAATTTTATAGTAGCAAAAACTTGTTTAAGTTTATTAAACAGAAAGAGAGCTTCCAGACGAAACTCTAGGCGCTTGAATCGCCTGATTCTGATAAACGAGCGAAAGGTTAAACTAAAACGAAAATCGGATCAGAAATCGCTGTCGGGGAAACTGATCCACGAACACCTATGGGGCCGGCGGACTGAGCCCCTTTCGGTTCGGCGGGGGGCGGAGATCACATGAAGAGCAGATCGAGGCGAAGCACACGAGCAGTTTACCCAGCTTCGGAGCTCTCCGGAGAGATAACACTCCTACTGCTGCTTGTTTGATTATTTTGTGTTCTTGCTCCAGAGAGAGAGCGTAGTGTTTTTCTGGATTCCGAACCAGTCGAACCTCGCGAACCTGTCCCCCCCCTCTACGTTGCGCATGGGCCTCCTTTTATACGCTAAAGGGGTCGCCGACAGGTGGCAACGCAGAGAAGGGTACAAATGTAAAAAGCGAGGTGGTTGGTACAGTTACTTGTACAGTGCACCCTACCTAACCCTGACGGCAGGGGACAAGGGCATTAAATGCCCGTCTGAGTCACCCAAACAGTGCAGAAAAGGACCGTTAGGGGCGCCACCGTTCGCCACGATGGCGATCTTGTCAGCTTCGCATGCCACTGCGCACCGAGCGACACGTTGGTGGATGCGCTGGAGCGTGGGCACAGAGTGGCCGCCTGCCGCGGCAAGCGCCTTGCCGCTGCTGTTATCTTGTCGGGTCCAGAAGCTTGTCGCTCACCGGGCCTCGAGGTACCTTGGTTGGTCTTCCCGGCAAGCTCCTCTTGCCGGGGCCTTGTTGCCTTGCCGGAGCGCGTGGCGCCTCGCGGCAAGTTCCTTGGAGTGCCTTGGTTGGCCTTCCCGGCAAGCTCCTCTTGCCGGGGCCTTGTCTCTTGAGATTAAATACTTTGTTCTTGAATGGCCCCAAGGGAACCACGGAGGATCTTGGCGTTCGCCCGGCAAGCCTTGCCGCGGGGTGCTGCAACTGCCCGTGCACAAGTTCGGGGTACTAGGGTACCCCTATTCTAGTACACCGACAGGAGCCCCCGGGCCTGGGCCAGACACGGTGCCGAGCGCTGTTGGGCCAGGCCCAAGACAGGCCACGGGCACACGCGGACTGGGCCACGCTGAATCTCGCTCCGTATCCACCGCGCTCTCCCCTAACGGCACGCGTTGAATGCGGTGTTGTGGGAGAGATCGTGGGTGGTTCTTTATTCGGAAGGGCGAAACGTCCGCCCCGTCCCTCTTTATAAGCAGAGGAAACAGGGGCAGTTCGTTCCCCCTCGCTGGTTGCTACTACTCCATCTTCACGAACCTCCGCCGCCCCCCTCCCTTCTTCTCGAAGCCGAGAGAGCAGCGCTCCGCCCCCCATTGCCACCAGCATCACCAACGCCGTCGACCTCCCCCACCACCTCCGCCATGGCTCCGAAAGCCGACAAGGGAAAGGGCGTGAAGTCGGCCGAGGCGCAGCGGCTCGCGGCGCTGCGGAACAATCGGGCGATCTTCTCCCCCCAGCTCGGCGCGAAGGAGCTGAGGGAGTACTTCTACCTCTTTTGGGCGACGGAGACGCGTGCGCATCCGCGCACAAGGGTACTCCCGGCCGCTGCTTCGAAACTGGCTCCAAACGGGTACCCATTCTTCGCGCTGTTCTTCTATTGCGGGCTCTGCCCGCCCTTCTCTTGGATTTTTGATTGATTTTTCTCCCTTCTTCGTTCTTCAGACCCATCCGCTGCTGAGCCAATGGAGACAGAAGGCGCCGGCGAGGAAGGTGCACATGGCAGCACTGACGACGCCGCCGCCAACGAAGAAGGGGCCGGTGCTGATGAGACTGCCGGCGAGGAGGCCGCCAAGGCTGCCGCCGCAGAAGCCGGCGAGGGGTCGGGCGATCGCACTGACGACCCTGAGGCCGCAGGAGCGCCAGGCGCTGCACCGATCGTTGATCCCTCTGCCGCTGCTGCGGAGCCGGGCTCCGAGGAGCCCCAGCCCGGCGCCTACTTGAAGGCCGGCGACGATATCTTCATCAAGCTACCCTGGGCGTCGAGCTCCAGGGCGCCGGTCGAGGGGGAAACTTTTGATGAGGAGGTGCTCGCCTCCGCTGGACTGTCGTTGGTTGACGCGCCTAGCAGCAGCAGTGGCGAGCCTGAGGAGGAGGAGCTGCTGCAGAAGCTGCTGTCACTCTACCGTGCACGGCAAGCCAAGCTGGCTTCCCGGGAAGCTCTTGTCGCGAAGGCGGGAGTTGATATGGAGAAGCGCGCGGAGGAGCTCCGGGGCCACAATCAAGAAGCTCTCCGGTCCCTGGCACAGGAGCGGGAGCGACTCACCGAGGAGCGCACGGCCTTCCTTCTCGAGAAGGCCGAAGCTGAGGAGGAACAAAGGCTGGCCGCCGAGAAGCAGTCCGCGCGAGAAGGCGAATTGGTGCAGCGGAAGGACAACCTCGACAGCTACGAGGAGGAGCTCGCCGAGCGCGAGCAAGCACTTGGCGGGGCGCTCAAGGAAGCAAAGGACGCTGCCGCAACCGCAGAGGCCACCAAGAAAGAGCTGGAGGAGAAGGTGGCGCAGCTGGAGGCCAACATCGGGAAGAGCGGCGAGGAGCTTGCCGCGCTCAAGCATGAGCGTGAGAAGGATGCTGCCGCCCACGGTGAGCTGCAAGGTCTTCTCGCTGAGAGGGGCAAGGAGCTCAGCGCCGCCAAGGATTCCAATGCAGACCTGGAGTTGAAGCTTACCACGCTGACGCAGACGTTGGAGGCCGCCAAGGAGCGGGAGAAGACCTTGTCGGAGAAGGTCAAGGCTGACAAGGCGCTGCTGGAGAGCATCGCAGTTACCCAGAACTCGTTCAGAGATACTGTGGAGCACTGGACCGAGGGTCTAGTGAATATTGCCGCAGTCATCGACGAGGAGCTGGTGCAGCTGGGGATGGAGGACTTTGGGTATTCCTCCGACGAGAATCTCCAACCCAGCGCCAAGCTCAGCCTGTTCTTCAAGGGCGTGGCGACGGCACTCCAGCGGCTCCGGGAGAGGATCCCAAAGCAGCTGGCCGACGAGTCGCGCAAAATCTGCGCCGGGGTTCTCCAGAAGGTGCTGATGAAGGTGGCCTTCCGCAATCCAGGCCTTAGCTTCACCAACGTCCTCAAGTCCTTGCCGCCAGACGCCGATCGGGACGCACTCAAGGCCCTTGTCGCACCCATTGTGGACAAGGTGAGCGAGATCAAGAGGGTTGAGGGCGATCACGTAGACTAGGCCGCCCATTTCTTCTTTTCCCTTGTCGCTGCTAATCATGTTATGAAAACAGTCTGTTAGAGCTGCGACAAGTTATGTTGTAACATAACTTTATTTCTGTTATCAATTGCTATGTTATTTCCTCTACTAGATTCCTTCCTTTGTATGTTTGTACCCTACGCTTCCAGGGAACTTGTCGGCGCAGGCACCCGAGCCGCGAGCGCTGAGTGCGGAACGTCAGCAGCCTGCTGGCGGCGCTGCTTCTGACAAGAAACCTTGTCGCGACTAGATGCAGCACACTTAAGTTGTTGAGCGGACTCGAAACAAAGTAAGGGCGCAACTAGCCACGAGTTGGTTCCTCCGCGCACTGGTTTTCCATACAAAGCAGGGTCGTTCGAGGAAGATAACTCAAAAATTTAAAAACTGATTGCTCAAACTTTGGCAACTTAGCTTTTCTGTCGTTTGCTTCCCGGCAAGGCAAAACTTTGCTTGAACGACGCCTGGTCCATACCACAATCTTCTCCTTCCCCCCGGCAAACTTGTGTGCGAGGGAACCTTCTTTTCCTTTGTTGAGAAAGAAAAGATAGAAGAGAAAATAATGATATGGAGCCCTTTGGCTCGTTATTGCTTACCAGATGTAGGTGCTGCACAAAGTGTCAGATAACGCATGCAAGAAAGGAACTAATGCATGAAATGGACAAGTTGTGCAGAGCACATGGGGTTTTATTTATGCACGGGATCTGCGCCCGGCTTTGTACAAAGGATTACATGCAACAGCGGCAAGACTTGTACAAAAGGTGGTTGCCGGAATGGGTTCCGGCAACCGCGCCCTACGGGAAAAACTTACGAAGATGTTCTATGTTCCAGGAGTTGCTCACCGGAATGCCATCTTCGATCTCAAGGTGGACAACGCCGGGCCTTGTGACTCGTTTCACCCGATAAGGGCCTTCCCACTTCGGTGTCAACTTGTTGGAATTCTTGGCGGACTGAACGCGCCGAAGAACAAGGTCGCCTTCCTCGAAGCTTCTGGCCTTAACTTTGCGGCTATGGTAGCGGCGCAAAGCTTGCTGGTATCGAGCAGCTCGTACAGCAGCCTGAAGACGATCTTCCTCAAGGAGCAGCGCGTCGTCTTGTCGCAGCTGTTCTTGCTCAAGCTCATCATAAGTGAGCACTCGAGGCGATCCGTATACGAGTTCCGTGGGGAGAACTGCCTCTGCTCCATAGACTAGAGCGAAAGGCGTCTGGCCAGTGGCTTGATTTGGCGTCGTTCTGATCGACCAAAGAACCACCGGCAGCTCCTCGATCCAGTTTCTTCCGCACTTGCGCAGCCTGTCGAAAGTTCTGGTCTTGAACCCGCGCAGCACTTCAGCATTTGACCTCTCTGCTTGACCGTTGCTTCTCGGATGAACAACAGAAGCGAAGCAGACCTTGGCGCCAAGGTCTTGGACATACTGCATGAAGGTGCGGCTCGTGAATTGCGTGCCGTTGTCGGTGATGATCCTGTTAGGGATCCCGAAACGGCAATCAATTGACCTAAATAACTTGACTGCTGACTGTGCTGTCACCTTCCTCACTGGCTGCACTTCCGGCCACTTTGTGAACTTGTCGATTGCGACGTACAAGTACTCAAAGCCCCCGACAGCTCGGGGGAAAGGGCCGAGGATATCGAGCCCCCAGACCGAAAATGGCCAGGATAAAGGGATCGTCTGGAGAGCTTGAGCTGGCTGGTGTATCTGTTTGGAGTGGAACTGGCACGCTTCACACTTGGTTACTTGTGCAGTTGCATCCTGGAGGGCTGTCGGCCAAAAGAAACCTTGCCGAAAAGCTTTGCCGGCAAGTGCTCTTGCGCCAATGTGGTGGCCACATATGCCTCCATGTATCTCTGCCA
Source organism: Triticum dicoccoides (assembly GCF_002162155.2). NCBI lineage: Eukaryota > Viridiplantae > Streptophyta > Magnoliopsida > Poales > Poaceae > Triticum > Triticum dicoccoides. The sequence continues at coordinate 323,384,405 of NC_041384.1, forward strand.
ACAACTTTTGTCCATCTTCCCGGCAAATACACTTCAATTTCACACCGTGGAGTCTTCTTCTGTACAGTATGCTATCGACAAATTGGTACATACTTGACTGCCGGGCTACTTTTTCCGCTTCTTCTTGCTCTTCGGGAAGTTCTCCTGTCTGAAGGAAATGGACAATCTGCTGTGCCCATGCTGTTGCTTGTGGCTCGACAACAAGGACTAAAGGCACATCTGCTGCTGCGGGAACATCCGCTTCTACGGCAAGGACTTGCGGCCCTACCGGAGCTTGATGTTCCCCGGCAAGCTTGCCGGAGCAAAACTTGTCGGGAGCGTCTGCTTCAACGGGACAAACCATAAGGCTTGCCGGAGCAGACTGCCCCTCAGCATCCTTGGTGTTGATCTTGGGGACTTTCTTGGCGGCGGCTTTGGGGAGCTCTGCCGGAAAGTAGTCACCAGAAACCAACTTCCTCTTCTTGCTTTGTCTAGTTGATGGTGTTACGGATGGTTGAGTCAACTTGAGCACAAAGATCCCTGGTTCCACAGGTAACTTTAGTGCGGCGCACTTTGACAGGCCATCAGCAATGTCATTCTGAGCTCTTGGGATATGCTCCATCTGTAGGCCGTCAAAGTGCTCTTCTAGCTTCCTCACTTCACCAACATATGCTTCCATCAATGGACTCTGGTAGTTCTTGTTCACTTGGCGGACGACAAGCTGTGAGTCACCCCTGACAATGAGCTTCTTGATCCCAAGGTCTGCTGCGATTCTAAGACCGGCAAGCAATCCTTCATACTCTGCAGTATTGTTGGTTGCTTGCTCCTTGGGAAAGTGCATCTGGACTACGTACTTGAGGTGCTCTCCGGTGGGCGCGACAAGCAGCACGCCCGCACCGGCGCCTTGCAGCGAGAAGGCACCATCAAAGTACATCAGCCACACTTTGCTTGCCTCTTTGACGGGGATGCTCGTCTCTGGAATTTCTTCATCTGGTGTTGGCGTCCATCCTGCTATGAACTCTGCCAATGCTCTACTTTGGATAGTTGAAGTGCTCTCAAACTTGAGGCCAAAGCTTGACAGTTCCAGCGCCCACTCGACAATCCTGCCTATCGCTTCTGGATTTTGCAGTATCCTTTTCAGCGGAAAGCGAGTGACGACTGTGATCTCATGTGCTTGGAAGTAATGGCAGCTTTCTCGAGGCCATGAGGAGGCCGAAAAGCAACTTCTGCACACCAGAGTACCTTGATCTAGCCCCCTGTAGAAGGGAACTGACAAAGTAAACTGGACGCTGCACCATTCTCTTCTGCATCTTATCATGCTCCTGCGCAGATCCATCTCTGTCGGGACCAGAGCTTGTCGGCGAAGCCCCCTGCTTGTCGCTGGATGCATCTGCCGTGGTTGCTGGCTCATCATCTGCCTCCCTCTCCGCCACTAACGCAGCACTAACCACTTGATTGGTTGCCGCTATATACAGCAGCAACTTCTCTTGCGGCTTAGGTGCGACAAGTGTTGGAGTGGAGGACAGGTATCTCTTCAAGTCCTGCAGCGCAGCCTCCGCCTCCGGAGTCCATTTTATTGGACCTGCCTTTTTCAAAATTTTGAAAAATGGCAGGGCGCGCTCAGCAGATCTAGAGATAAACCTGCTGAGAGCAGCCACGCAACCGGCAAGCCTTCGTACATCTTTGACGCGCTTTGGTGCTTCGATCTGCTCAACGGCCTTGATCTTGTCGGGATTGGCTTCAATTCCCCGCTGAGACACGAAGAACCCGAGAAGCTTGCCGGAAGGGACTCCAAACACACACTTCTCGGGGTTAAGCTTGAGGTTGATCTTGCGCAGATTTGCAAATGTCTCGTCTAAATCTTGAATCAGGGTCGCCCTTTTCTTGCTTTTGACCACTATGTCATCCATGTAGGCTTCCACATTTCTGTGCATCTGCGGCTCAAAAGTGTGGTGGACTACCCTTGCGAATGTTGAACCAGCATTCTTCAAACCGAAAGGCATCCGTACGAAGCAGTACGTGCCACACGGGGTGATAAATGCGGTTTTCTCTTCATCCTCTTCTGCCATGAAGATCTGATGGTATCCTGAGTATGCATCAAGAAATGAAAGCAAATCACATCCGGCTGTGGAGTCAACAATCTGGTCAATGCGCGGCAAGGGAAATGGGTCTTTGGGACAAGCTTTATTAACATCAGTAAAGTCAATACAAAGCCTCCATTTCCCGTTAGCCTTGCGCACGACAACATGATTGGCCAACCACGTGGGATGGAGCACTCCTCTAACAAGGCATGCTGCTTCCAACTTCTTGATTTCTTTTGCGATGAATTCTTGGCGCTCCACTGCCTGTTTCCTGACTTTCTGCTTGACGGGCCGCGCATGAGGATAGACGGCAAGGTGGTGCTCAATTACTTTCCTGGGAACACCGGGGATATCAGACGGTTGCCACGCAAACACGTCGACATTCGCCCGCAGGAAAGCAACGAGTGCGCTTTCCTATTTGGGGTCAAGAGTGGCGCTGATGGTGAAGGTACCACCAGTGCCGTCCTCCTTGGCGGACACCTTCTTGGTCTCAGGTGGAGCTGCCATTGCCTTCTTACACTTGCCGGTGGAGCTCGATGGTGCGTCCTCGACGGTAGTGCAGCACTCCGAAGAGGTGCACTTGCCGGAGTGGGCATCAGAGCTCTTGCCGGACTTGGTCTTCTTCTTCCCCCCGGGAGCTTCAGCGGCAAGTGTCTTGCGTTCTGCTGCGGCTGCTTCTTCCTGGTAGATCTTGTTGGCACAGATAAGAGCATCCTTCTTGTCGCCAGGGACAGAGATGACACTTATCGGGCCTGGCATTTTCAGTATGTTGTACGCATAGTGAGAGGCTGCCATGAACTTGGCGAGTGCCGGACGGCCAAGGATTCCATTGTAAGGTAATGGAAAGTCAGCAACATCAAATGTTACCCTCTCAGTCCTGAAGTTCAGCTTGCTGCCAAATGTTACCGGCAACGTGATCTTTCCTTTCGGCTTGCTCCTTCCCGGGTTGATTCCTTGAAATGTACCGGTCTCTTCGAGCTCGCTGTCAGGGATCTGGAGTTTCTGGAGCACCGCGGAGGAGATCAGGTTCAAGCCGGCCCCGCCGTCAACTAGCATCTTAGTGACCTTGAGGTTGCGGATTGTTGGTGAAACCAACATCGGCAAGCACCCGACCGCAGTTATGCGATCAGGGTGGTCCTCAATATCAAAGATGATAGGCATGCTGGACCATTTCAGAGGCTTGCGTGACTCGACGGGTGGTTCTGCTGCATTAACTTCCTGCACCCACTACTTGAGTTGGCGGTGCGAGGTATGCAGAGAAGCACCACCGTCAATGCACAAGACCTCTGTGGCTTTCTGGAACTCCTGCTCATCAGTCTCCTCATCATCCATGTCTTCATCGTCGTTGTCATCTTCATCCTTGTCGCGGCCGCGAGGAGGTCTGTCTCCTTGCCGCTGCTTGGCCTTGCCGCGGCGTCCTCCTCGGCCGGGACATTTCTTGCCGGATCCCCCAGCACCTTCCTGGGCCTTCTCCTTGTCGCTCCGCTCGTATTCAGCTTTCTGTTGCTCAACAAGCTGCTCGACTTTCTTACAGTTCTGGAGATCATGGCCCTTGGTGCGGTGGATCTTGCAATACTGCTTGTTGGTGCCGTCCTGCTTGTCGGCGACCGCCACCTCCGTGGCAACCTCCTTGCCGGAGTCACCAGCTTTGGCTTCCTTGGCGCCACCACCGTTGCCGGACTGCTCAACAACTAGCACCTCTTTGCCTTTTCTCTTCATGTTGTTCCGCCGCCGGTTTTTCCTTGCCGGGGCAGCATCTTCACTGTCAGATCCTCCCGCTTCTACATTCTCTCCGGGGAGTCTCCTCCCTTCCTCAGCACGTGCACACTTGTCGGCCAGTGCATATAACTCACTGACGTCCCTGATCTTGCACATCGCCATTTCCTCCCGCATCCTGCGGTTTCGCACGTTCTGATGGAACGCGCTGATCACCACGGCAGGGTGGACGTCTGGGATGTTGTGCTGCACACTGCTGAATCTCTGAATGTACTTGCGCAAGGGCTCTCCTTCCTTCTCAGCGAGGAGATGAAGATCACTCTCCTGGCCATGAGGCTTGTGTCTGCCTGTGAAGGCGCCGACAAACTGATGGCACAGATCAACCCAAGAGGATATGGAGTTGTCCGGCAAGTGCATGAGCTAGGATCTGACGTTGGGCTTGAGCACCAGCGGGAAGTAGTTGGCAAGGATCTTGTCATCCCGTCCCCCGGCAGCCTGCACCGCAATGGTGTAGATGCTGAGGAACTCCGACGGATGCGTCTTGCCATCGTACTTCTCCGGTACATCTGGTTTGAAGTTCTTCGTGCTGGGCCACTGGACTTGCCGTAGCTCACGAGTGAACGCAGGGCAACCTACCGCGTACGGCAGATCGCCTGGTTCCCCTGGCGCGTGCATGTCAACAGAGGGCCCAGCGCGCTTGTCGGATTGACGTCGCGCTTCTCTTTGGCGCTCGATGCGAGTTCGAGCGTCTTCTTGTTGTCGATCATGAAGAACTTGGCGCTGATCGCGACGAGCTCGTGGATCCGACGATGCGGTGGAGTCGCTGTCGAGGTGGATCCGGCGAGTCGGCAATCTTGGCCTTCGGGGCGGTGATTGCATGGTAGTTGCACCTCCACCCGTTTCGTCGCCACTGGCTCGCGCCTGGCAACCCTGCCGCGGCGGTGACGCGCTCGGCCGCCGTGGAGTGTTGCCGTTGGCGTAGCCGATGAGACTCCGAATGGTGGCCCTCCATTCGTCAATCTTGTCCGACGTCGGAGGGTAATCTAGGAGCAGTTGAGCTCGCGCCAAAGCTTCTGCTGGAGTGGTGGGTGGCAGTGGCTGACGGCGCGAGGAGCGGGACGTGCTCGGACTTCTAACTATGTTAGAAGGAGCAGTATCCCGTCTAGGCGACCGTGCCCCGCTCATGCCAGCACGCTGGCGTGCATGCTGGTCTTGAGCGCCCCGAGATCCACCAGCTTGGTCTTGGCCTATCATGCGTATGGCACTACAAGTGCCATGACGCTGTTGGTCTTGCGCCTCCTGAGAGTGGCGCGGAACATGTACAGTCGCCGAGGTTTGTGCAGCCTTGTCCTTGGACCTGGCAGCATCATAAGCTTCCTCGTCGATGTCCATTCTTCCGCCGGAGTCCATTCCACCACCCATTTGCTCCAACGGTGGCGGAAGTGACGTGGACGGAGCGGCTGCCGCCAAAGTCTTCTTCTTCGGTGGCATGTTGATGAAGGGAATGAAGATCTAGCTCGTGTGAACGCCGGATCAGGTTCACACAATCTCGACGCCCCCTACCTGGCGCGCCAAAGATGTCGGGGAAACTGATCCACGAACACCTATGGGCCCGGCGGACCAAGCCCCTTTCGGTTCGGCGGGGGGCGGAGATCACACGAAGAGCAGATCGAGGCGAAGCACACGAGCAGTTTACCCAGCTTCGGAGCTCTCCGGAGAGATAACACTCCTACTGCTGCTTGTTTGATTATTTTGTGTTCTTGCTCCAGAGAGAGAGCGTAGTGTTTTTCTGGATTTCGAACCAGTCGAACCTCGCGAACCTGTCCCCCCCCTCTCCGTTGCACATGGGCCTCCTTTTATACGCTAAAGGGGTCGCCGACAGGTGGCAACGCAGAGAAGGGTACAAATGTAAAAAGCGAGGTGGTTGGTACAGTTACTTGTACAGTGCACCCTACCTAACCCTGACGGCAGGGGACAAGGGCATTAAATGCCCGTCTGAGTCGCCCAAACAGTGCAGAAAAGGACCGTTAGGGGCGCCACCGTTCGCCACGATGGCGATCTTGTCAGCTTCGCATGCCACTGCGCACCGCTGGCTGCACAGCCTCCCGCCACGATCGCCTGGAGAGGCCCCTAGAGCGACACGTTGGTGGATGCGCTGGAGCGTGGGCACAGAGTGGCCGCCTGCCGCGGCAAGCGCCTTCCCGCTGCTGTTATCTTGTCGGGTCCGGAAGCTTGTCGCTCACCGGGCCTCGAGGTACCTTGGTTGGTCTTCCCGGCAAGCTCCTCTTGCCGGGGCCTTGTTGCCTTGCCAGAGCGTGTGGCGCCTCGCGGCAACTTCCTTGGAGTGCCTTGGTTGGCCTTCCTGGCAAGCTCCTCTTGCCGGGGCCTTGTCTCTTGAGCTTAAATACTTTGTTCTTGAATGGCCCCAAGGGAACCACGGAGGATCTTGGCGTTCGCCCGGCAAGCCTTGCCGCGGGGTGCTGCAACTGCCCGTGCACAAGTTCGGGGTACTAGGGTACCCCTATTCTAGTACACCAACAATCGCAATCGAAAATAATCGCGAAAAATCCGAGAGAAAGAAAAACTGACGAACAGGCTAACGAACGAACGTTCGCTGTCTGCGGCTAAATGGTGAAAACCATTCATTAAAACGAACGAACGAACGGGCGCTCGCTAAATAATTAAACCGACGGAAAGCCGATCTAAAAAGAAATAAACCGGAAAATAAAAAAATAGATGTAGATCTAGGGTTTACCAAAATAGACCGAAGAAAAAAACAATGGCGGCGGTCAACTCCGGCGGCGGCGGCGGCGCGACGTGGCGCGGGGCTCGAGGCGCAGCTTGGGTTCAGCGGCAGCTGGGGTGGGCTGGGGCTGGCGGGGTCGTGGGCTTATAAAGCCTGGGGTGAGGCGGAGTCCGGGTCGCCTACGGCGGCCCAAGTCGGTTCGACCTTTTTTTAAATAAATCCGTGCAGAAAAACGAAGAAAAGATATACTAAATGGACTCCAAAAATCCTGAAATAAATTTTTCTCGTCCTCTAAAAATCTACCGTACAAGGTGAACATTTATTTGGGACTGTAATGCAATTTTGAAAAACGTATATTTTTCCTAATTCAAATAAAATAGCGATAAAACTCCGAATAAAATATCATATTTGATTTTAATATTAAATTTCCAATATTTCTTTATTTTGAGGAAGTCATTTTATCGTCTCTTTTTTCTTTTTATAAAAGAAATATTCGAAGAGAAAATAATTAAAATCAAACAATCCTCTTTTTCAAAATTCGAGTGAACTCAAATATGAAAATAACGAAATTCCCAACTCTCTCCGTGGGTCCTTGAGTTGCGCAGAATTTCTAGGATCAAGCCCAAATGCGATAAAATATGATATGCAAAGATGATCTAATGCATAACATTCCAAATTTGAAGAATTTGATATGTTACAAACCTACCCCCCTTAAGATGAATCTCGCCCTCAAGATTCGGGTTGGCTAGAAAATAGGTGAGGGTGATCCTTGCGTAGGTCTTCCTCCCGTTCCCAGGTGCCTTCATCCTTGGTATCATGGCTCCACTGAACCTTGCAAAACTTCATAACCTTGTTGCGTGTGACTCGGCTGGAAAAATCGAGAATCTTGACTGGTTTCTCCTCGTAAGTCAAGTCGCTATCCAATTGAATCGCTTCCAGTGGCACTGTATCTCTAAGAGGGATATCAGCCATCTCTGCGTGGCACTTCTTCAACTGAGAAACGTGGAACACATCGTGAACTCCTGACAATCCTTCGGGCAATTCCAACTTGTTAGCAACTTCTCCCATACGTCCCAAAACTTTGTATGGTCCCACAAAACGTGGTGCTAACTTTCCCTTAACTCCAAAGCGCTTCACTCCTCGAAGTGGTGATACACGAAGATACACTCTGACTCCAACTTCATAAACTATCTCCTTGCATTTAGAATCCGCATACCTCTTCTGCCTGGACTGGGCTACCTTGAGTCTATCGCTAATCAGCTTAACCTAATCTTCAAACCCTTTAATCAAATCTGGTCCAAATAACTGATGGTCTCCAACTTCGTCCCACAACAATGGTGTCCTGCACCTCCTTTCGTACAATGCTTCGAAAGGGGTCATTTTCAAACTGGCTTGATAGATGTTGCTGTAAGAGAACTCTGCATAGGGCAAATTGTCGTCCCAACTAGATCCATAATCTAGCGCACAAGCTCTCAACATGTCCTCCAAAATTTGATTGACTCTCTCAGTCTGTCCATCTGTCTACGGGTGAAAAGCTGTACTGAACTCTAGCCTGGTTCCCAAAGTTTCATGCAACTGATTCCAAAACTTTGAGATAAACTGGGTTCCTCTATCTGATACAATGGTCCTCGGAACTCCATGCAAACATACGATCCTGGTCATGTATATCTTTGCCAACTTAGCACTGGTGTAAGTGGTCTTCAATGGGATGAAATGAGCTACTTTCATCAAATGATCGACTATAACCCATAACGAGTCATAGCCTGAACGAGTCCTGGGAAATCCCATGATAAAATCCATACCTAGCTTGTCTCACTTCCATTCGGGTATCGGCAATGGTTGTAGCAATCCTGCTGGCTTCTGATGCTCTGCCTTCACTCTCTGACATACATCACAAACTGCTACATACTCCGCAATATCCTTCTTCATTATAGTCCACCAGAAACTATCCTTCAAATCCAGGTACATTTTAGTATTTCCTGGGTGAATCGAATATGGCGAATCATGGGCCTCCTGCAAAATCAGCTTCCTGATCTCCTGATCATTTGGCACATATGCACGGTCCTCGAACCGTAAGGTATCGTGCTCATCCTCACAAAATCCTTTAGCCTTTCCTTTGCTCCTCCTTTCCTATATCTCGGCAATCTCCTTGTCCGTCTTCTGAGCTTCTCGGATCTTATCCATCAAAGTAGACTGAATCTCCAATGCTGCCACATAGCCTCTCGGAACTATCTCCAAACATAGCTCGTGAAGATCCTCTGCTAACTCCTTGGGTAACTCTCCGGTCATGAGTGTATTGACATGACTCTTGCGGCTCAACGCATCGGCTACTACGTTAGCATTTCCGGGATGATAATGCAACTTCGTATCATAATCCTTAATGAGTTCCAACCATCTCCTCTGCCTGAGATTCAACTCCTTCTGTGTGAAGATATACTTCAAACTCTTGTGATCCATGTATACCTCACAATGGTTTCCGATGAGAAAATGTCTCCAAGTCTTCAACACATGCACTACGGCTGCTAACTCCAAATCATGCGTGGCATAATTTAACTCATGGGGTTTAAGCTATCATGAGGCATATGAAACAACTCTTCCCTCCTGCATAAGTACGGCTCCAAGTCCTCGACGAGAAGTGTCGCAATACACTTCATAATCCTTGCGTTGATCTGGCAGAATCAACACTGGTGATGTAACCAAGCATTTGTTCAACTCCTGAAAACTGGCCTCACATTCCTTAGTCCATTTGAACTTGGTGTCCTTCTTTAACAACTTCGTCATAGGCTTTGCAATCTTCGAGAAATTCTCAATGAACCTCCGGTAGTATCCTGTGAGTCCAAGAAAACTCCGGATCTCTGCAACTGATGTGGGTGCCTCCCAATTTGTCAGAGTGACAACTTTGGTGGGGTCTACAGCTATTCCTTCTCCGGATATAACATGTCCAAGGAATCCAACTTCCTTCAACCAAAACTCACACTTGTTGAACTTGGCATATAGCTGATGCTCTCTGAGCTTCCCAAGTACTAAACTCAAATGCTCTTTATGCTCCTCTTCATTCTTCGAGTAGACCAAAATATCATCAATGAACACCACAACAAACTTATCCAAAAACTCCATAAACACCTTGTTCATCATGTACATAAAATAGGCAGGTGTGTTAGTCAGGCCAAATGACATAACAGTATACTCATATAGCATGTACCTTGTGGTAAAAGCTTTTTTAGGTATGTCCTGCTCTCGAATCTTCAGATGGTGGTACCCTGATCGTAGATCGATCTTGGAAAACACCTTAGCTCCTTGCAGTTGATCAAACAAATCATTGATCATCGGCAGTGGGTACTTGTTCTTGATCGTCACCTCATTCAATCCTCGATAATCAACAACCATCCTTAATGATCCATCCTTCTTCTCCAATAGAAGTAATGGTGATCCCCAAGGTGACGAGCTTGGGCGAATATAGCCTTTATCCAGTAACTCCTTAATCTGCTTCTTAATTTCCTCTAAATCCTATGCGGGCATCCTCTACGGTCTCTTAGATAATGGCCCTATGCCTGGCAAAAGCTCAATAAAAAACTCGATGTCTCTATCCGGTGGCATGCCTGGCAACTCTTCTAGAAATACATCCGGGAAATCCCTCACCACTGGTACTTCCTCCTGTACAACTCCTGATAAGGAATTTACTTGAATCCTAATCAGCACATGCCGGGATACATACTTGATCCTTCTTCCTTCTGGGGTGGTGAGCAAAATCGACTTACTGGCGCAATCAATGTTTCCTCCATACATCGATAGCCAATCCATACCAAGAATCACATCCAAACCTTGCGACTCCAAAATTATCAGATTTGAGGGGAAAACATGCCAACCTATGGTCAATGGCATCTGGAAACATCCTTGGCTTGCCATATACTCTGCTCCTGGCGAGCTCACTAACATAGGTGTACTAAGAACTTTGGTGGGCAGCTTATACTTATCCACAAATCTCCTTGATATGTGTGAATGTGATGCACCAGTATCAAAAATAACGACTATAGTAAATGACTTAACCAAAAACTTACCTATTACTGCATCTGGCTGGGCTTCAACCTCCTCCACATTAACATGGTTCACTTGTCCCCTGTTGAAAGGGTTGAGCTTCTTCCCAGAACTTCCATTGCCGTTTCCATTCTTAGCTTCAGGAGATTCATTGGCGTAATGTCCAGTCTTCTGGCACTTGTAGCAAGTAACGTGGCTTAGATCTTTCTTGGCGGGTGTTGCTGGGTTGGAACGGTTCTGGCCATTGCTTCCTCCATTACCATTCCCATTCTTGGGGCCACTATGGTTGTGCGAACTTCCTCTAGTGTGATTGTGACCTCCATGGTTATGCTGAAAGGGTCCTCCCGAGTTCGGGGTAAAACGGCGTCTCTGTTGAGCTCCAGAATTATACTTCCCTTGTCCATACTTCCTCTTGTCATTGTCAATCTGTTGCTGCTTCTCTTCAATCATGAGAGCTCTATCTACCAACTGTTGGTAGTTATTAAAGGTTGCTACCATCAACTGCATGCTCAGCTCATCATTCAGTCCTTCCAGAAACTTCTCCTGTTTAGCTGCATCCGTAGCAACATCATCTGGGGCATAACGTGCTAGCTTGCTAAAGTCATCCACATACTGGCCAACGGTGCGTCCTCCTTGGCGTAAGTTGCGAAACTCACGCCTCTTCATGGCCATAGCTCCTGCTAATGCATGGGTTGTGCGAAAAGCCTGCTGAAAGTGGTCCCACGTAACAGTGTCGGTGCGATAGGTGACAGTGTAATTCTCCCACCATGCTGTTGCGGGTCCATCAAGCTGATGTGAGGCAAAACGCACTATTTCTGCATCTGTGCATCCTGAAGTGGTCAACTCCCTTCCAATCTTGCGGAGCCAATCATCTGCAACTACCGGCTTGGTGCTACTGGAGAACACCGGCAGATTTAGCCTTAGAAAATGGGCTAAGTGATCAACAGGTGGTGGTGGTGGTGCGTTGTTGTTGTTGTTGTTGTTCCCCTGATTCTGATTCTGGACTAGTATCTGCATCAATGCATTGTGCTGCTGGATCAACTGAGTGAGCTCGGTGGGAAAGCAAATCCATTGTCGCGTCTCGGGGGCATCTGATGGGTTTAGAAAAGATGAGAAAATAGTGTAGAATGGGGTCTAGGGGGAAACACTACCCATATGCACATGAGACAAACACAATCATACCACTCAATCAATCAAGCAAGGGCATACAATCGGTCTAGAACTATCGTTACAAAAGTGCTCGGACTATACTATATACATGGTGGAATACTACTATTGTTTTGGTGGTCGACTAGAAAAATTGATTGGTAGAAGACTCCATAATATCCGCTCCAGCTTCATCAACAAAGTCATCATCATTATCGTCGGGGTCCGAGTCGGTGTCATCGATGATGATGTAGTTCTCCGGGCAAGTGGAATCGTCATCTTCTCCTCCTGGCGCGGGGTCTCCCATGAAGACTCCTAGCTTCCTTGTCAGGTCATCATTCTTCTCCACTAGTACGATGATTTCCTCCTCATAATCTTCGCGAGTTGCCTTGAGTTCTTCTTCAAGCTCGGTGATCCTTGTCATTGCCTTCTTCAGATCTATCATGCCTGCGCACATCTGGTTCTCCTGGCGACGTATGTGTTGGTTTAACTCCTGGATGAAAGCGGCAATTGATCTATCCTTCCTGGTACTGATCATCTCCCATTGCTCATCTCGGCGCCCACAAATCTGGTAGATAGTATCCTTGAGATCCTTGTCGTGAACTTCTCCAATGCGTCCCATGGTGATGTGGGCTGCCATACTCTTTCCTAGACTCCAGGTTGGTGCATCAAAGGAAAACTCTATGGGCTCAGTGACTGGCATAAATGTCCTTCCTGGAACTTGAACTTGAATTATCCAGCGCTCCTCTTCTGGTAAAGTGGCATTGTAAGTCGCGGTGAAGCTTGGTATTCCGATGTTCAGGTACCTAGTGACTTCCTTCAAGTGGCGTCCAAAAGGTGTGTCTTCATCCGGTTGTGCTGACACGCACAATACTTGAGGATTTATAACAGAGTAGCAATCACACACTTATTACATCGAATGTCTCAAAAGATAACTTATTACAATAAATATGGCTTAAGGCCATCTAATACGATAACAACGTAAGGCTTGGAAGATAAAGTGAGTCCATCAACTCCAACGTCATCACTGAGTGAAAGACAACAACCTATTGCTCCTTACTCGTCGTCCGAAAAGTCTGCAACATGATACGTTGCAGCCTGAAATGGGCCAGCACCTGGAATATGCTGGCAATATAACACAAGAGAGTAATGAACAGAATAATGCTATCACTACAAGCATATATGGCTAGTGGAGGCTGTATGGTTAATATGTTTTGCGGAAAGCCAATTTTTCCCTACAACAAAGGAATAAATTTTATTTAACTATCATGGTGGTTGTTAAACATTTAGAAGGTTCACCCAACTCAATCCCAATTAAGCATCATCATTAAACCCAATCAAATTATATTAAGAGTGATGAGATCCACATGATAATCCAAGAACTAGATACTCAAGATGTCCATAACCGGAGACACGACTAACCATGATTAGTTTGTACACTCTGCAAAGGTTTGTGCACTTTTCCCCACAAGACTCAATCTCCTCCGTTGGATTTCTCGCACTACCTAATGTTTGAGAAATGGATGACCGAGACACAGTCTTTCCGAAGAGGTCCCCTTAACCGATAGATAGGCCTCTACACCTACAATCCCCTACATCTGCTAGCCCATCATGGAAAGGTTTCCAACAACTTACTCAACTATGCCAGAGCCCATAATGGCATGTGGCTGCACACGGAAGTTTCTAGCATGAATAATCTTATGATCCATTTGATCCTGGGTGGCAGTCCATAGGAGAATCACACGGTACCCCGGGATTTCCAAAAATAGAGGCAACACTGGGTTCTGCAGGTGCCTCAATCCACCCAGATGTGTATTAAAGTTGCCACCTTAAGTTAACCATTAATTAATAATACTCACATCTGTCATGAATACACTCAAACCCAAACCATGTCTACAAGCATAGCATAGCAATATAAGCAACATAGAGGTAACTCGCAAAGGTTTGGTAATAAACAAGACAATAGGTACTACCTCATCTACTTCCCAAAACCCACATATTATTCAGATCCTAATCATGCAATTGTTTGAGGATTGATATAATGCAATAAAAGTGGGTAGTAAAAAGGTATGATCAAAGTGTTACTTGCCTTGCTGATGATCCATGAAACCTAGAGACTCGTAGTAGCACGCTTCGCTCTTCGGGTACTCTATCACAAACAAATAAGCATACAATAGGCAATCAAACAAAGATGCACGGGTAAAACTCAAATAAGAAGATCTGACTAGAAAGTTCAACTTAATAACTCCGTTTGCAAAAAGAATCAAATCAAACGAAGCAACAAAACTCAAACTGCGAAAGAAACAAGCTTCGATTACTAATCTGGACTAAAGTCAAATTTTACAGTAGCAAAAACTTGTTTAAGTTGATTAAACAGCAAGAGGGCTTCGAGACGAAACTCTAGGCGCTTGAATCGCCTGATACCGATAAACGAGCGAAAAGATATACTAAAACGAAAATCGGATCAGAAATCACGATCGAAAATAATCGCGAAAAATCCGATAAAAAGAAAAACTGACGAATAGGCAAACGAACGAACGTTCATTGTCTGCGGCTAAATGGTGAAAATCGTTCGTTAAAACGAACAAATGAGCATTCGCTAAAAAAAATAAACCGACGGAAAACCGATCTAAAAAGAAATAAATCAGAAATTAAAAAAAACTTGAGCTAGATCTAGGGTTTACTGAAATAAACCGACGAAAAAATGGCGGCGGCGGTCAACTCCGGCGGCGGCGGCGCGGAGCGGCATGAGGCTCGAGGCGTGGCTAGGGTTCGGCGGCGGCTGGGGTGGGCTGGGGCTGGCGGGGTCGCATGCTTATAAAGCATGGGGCGAGGCGGAGTCCGGGTCGCCCACGGCGGCCCAAGTCGGTTCGACCTTTTTTTAAAATAAATCCGCGCAGAAAAACGAAGAAAAGAAATACTAAACGGACTCCAAAAATTCTGAAATAAATTTTCTCCGTCCTCTAAAAATCTACCGGACAAGGTGAACATTTATTTGGGACTCTAATGCAATTTCGAAAACGCATATTTTTCCTAATTCAAATGAAATAGCAATAAAACTCCGAATACAATATCATATTTGATTTTAATATTAAATCTCCAATAATTCTTTATTTTGAGGAAGTCATTTTATCCTCTCTCTTTTATTTTTATAAAAGAAATATTCGAAGAGAAAATAATTAAAATCAAACGATCCTCTTTTTCAAAACTCGAGTAAACTCAAATATGAAAATAACGAAATTCCCAACTCTCTCCGTGGGTCCTTGAGTTGCGCAAAATTTCTAGGATCAAGCCAAAATGCGATAAAATATGATATGCAAACATGATCTAATGCATAACATTCCAAATTTGAAGAATATGGGATGTTACATGTTCCTTTTGATCATGCTTGAGAACAATTCTCAAATTTCTATACCAGGTAGTAAAGTTTGTTCCATTCAGTTTATCCTTTTCCAGAATTGATTTCAATGCAAAGTTGGGTTGAGCAGGTAGTGCCATTGATCTACAATAGAAAAATATGCCATCACTAAGCAATGTGTTTATGTAGAGTAATTCTAGCCTTAACAGAAATACTCCCACTGAAGTCAGCATCCCTCCGCAAACTCTCGGTGATTCAGGATCTGACTAGCACATGTGACTAGTGAGCTTTAGCATCACTGCTAGACAACATGCCTATCCGGTAAGCAACTCCTTACTAACCGTATCTCTATACGACTCCTGTCGGTCGGGTAGGTATCTCATACCCCGGCTCCCGACCTCTTTTCCCACAAGGCCCAAAACCATTTTGATAGCCTTGTCAAGTTAACCTAACGCAGTGCATGTCCGTGTCCGACACGAACCCTTCAGTTCAAGGACACCTAGCAACACCCCAATTTTATGAGCCCACTACTATACGTACTTGACATGCGAAGGTGCAACATCGGGAATGGCAATTTACTTGATATTCATGAGGGATCTTTCTACCATTCTAACATGCATAGAAACAAAGAAGCATAACAACCACAAGTAAAACATATATTGTGAAATAGTATGGCTCCTTCATGGATGTTTTTCCAAGTCAGCTCCAACTCCGATGACCATCTAGAAACTCCATCTTGTTTGTCATGCCGGTCCGCCAAGCCGCCAACCTAATCTCTATTATCCAAATACTACAACTAGTAATGAATTTTACATAGAGTCATAAGTCGACACGCAGGTCATTATACAATAAAATGACAGCACTTTGGCTCCTGCCGGATGACAAACATGTCACACAGGCCATGTATAATTTACACACATGCATCACATACACATGATCCATATCATTCACATCAAACCCTGAAAAATAAAGTTATGCACAAAATCACATTCTATCGGTTTTGAGTGATCATGTACGAAATACAAGGAGCTACGCACACGGCGGTCCCATCTGAACTCCGATCATATCTAAACTCCGATCACGCCGAATTTTCCAATCTGAACTCCAATCACGTTTTCGGAAATCACAGATCACATCTGAACTCCGATCTCGCCGAATTTTCCGATCTGACCGAACTTATCGACCATCGCGAGCCCGATTCGGATTTACGTTTCACTGTTAACCCCGATGGCGGATACCAACCGATTGGGTAGGTTGTGTCACGACCTCATCGATTCCGATCATCAGAAAACATAGCCACATCGATCCCCATGTGTAGTTGATCTCATCAACCGTGCACACTGCCGATCTTATCAACGACAACAGATCTCATTTTTCGCCTCCACATATCTAATATGCATACGATCTGAATCCAAATCCTATAGCAGAGGCTCTGATACCACTGTTGTGTTCTAAGAAACTTGATAGGTGGTCTACCTGCACTTTCAACGCACTCCAAGAACATTTTTCGACCACTTATAAAATACTATTTTAGAGGTGCGGCGACCGCGTGCAAGTGTGTCTGGGCTCAGAACGGACAACGCAGAGAACTGGGGGAAACCGGACGGATGCAAGTTTTGAAAACATGAAGATGCAATGCGGACGATGACATGGCAAGATGCGACACGCAACAAAATGACATGGAAACAACACCAAAAATTGGAAGACTCCTGGCGCAACGGTCTCGGGGCATCACAACAAGGTGCACAGTGAGATGGACGATGATATCAAAGAATGACGGTGGGAAAAATATCTCTAGGTTGGACAATATTCTTGGAATATCATCTTGCATATGTTCCAACTCTTCAGTGTTGTGTTCTACGGTAGGGTGCATGGACTGCAAATTAAAAAATTTCTACACGCAGAACAACCAAGAACATGCTACGGCAGATGGATCACAGTTCGTTACCATTAGACGCACAGTGCCGTGTAGCGGAAGAAGAGTTGGTGTAGCGCGTCCGCGTGGATCGTCTCCTCCTCGTCCAATCTCCCTCGTACAGCCGGTAGTCGGTTCCCACGTACAGGTTCGCCGGAGCGGCGCAAGTGCACCGCCTCTAACGGTATCCGCGTGTGCAGGGGGAATGTCGTGCGGCAGACTGCTAGGTCAGATTACACAATCGGCGGCGAGTGGAGGTGTCTATTCGCAACACATGCAAACCCTAGTGATAGCGCCGAAGCGATCAATCGCGTGAGTGTGCGGCACCTCCACTTTATATAGGCGTTCGTCGCAGGCTCAACACCTGGGCCTTGCACGGACCCTAAAGCCCATAAGTCTACTCGTCCACAATCCGAATACAACTCAGATCACATCCGACCAGTGTCCTCGGATCCGACCTCGTAGGTTCCTTCCCTTAAGCGCGCAACCCCTTAGGTTCATGCCGGCTTGGTCGTAGTTCAGATCACCTCCGAACTGCACAGTTGGTAGCGGCCTCTAGCAAGGCATGCCGAACACCAAACAGACTATGAAGCTGGTTAGGCGAACCTGTACATCATACTTCCATTCCTTTTGCCACACAATATATGTTGTCCGGCTCAAGGCGAGTCGGTCATCCTTGTGCTAGCCCGACCTCTTTCTCGATCTAGTGATGCCGACCACAAACCGGATTATCTCATAATCCTTGTCGCATGGCCATGCTTATCCTGGTCGGATCACACGAGGGCCCCAGAGTATATCTCTCCTGATCGGAGGGGCAAATCCCATCTGGCTCGACCACGTCTCGCAGCATGGTTCTGGACAAACCCGAAACCTACCTTTATAACTACCCAGTTGCGAGTAGCATTTGGTCGACCCAAAGCAAGTCTGTCACCATCCCGAGTACATGCGTCAGCTCAGGTCTTAGGACATAGAACATATGTAGTACTCAAGACTCACAGATGACATATTGTTGCGTCTCATTGTTGGGTTTGTCCGACTCGGACCTTATCCCGACTCGGATCCAACTATGTCGAATCCGACCAGATCCTTCCAAGTCCGTATTATCCGGTTAGCATCCAAATCTCCATGGCTAGTGACACCAAGCCATCGACCGTGTCATATGCTAGTCTAGTTGGCTGCGCGTCCACACAGCCCTTTCGACTAGGGACCTTTTAGGATAGCCATCATACAATGCATAATCCCACAAACAAGTCACGTACTTGCTGATACACATCATTGATAATGTCCAAGGACTATCTTTATTCATAAACACATAGGAAATATCATCATACATGATTGCCATAGTTGGTTGAAGAAATCACAGAGGTCAATGAGTGTGTTTCTTATATCTTTGTCCATCAGATTCCTGATGGCCACTGGGAGGATTTGTGTCAATATTACGTGGCAATAATGTGACTTCATGTGTCCCAACTTAATTTTACCTAAGCTAACATCCACGAGATGTCTGATGTTTGCGGAGGATGAAGAGGGTGTCTTAACTAACAACAAATAGGTGAAGAACCGTGTTGCTTCTTTTGTACTGAAATTGTAACTCTAGCGAGCTTTGATGAATTTGTCATCATCTTCTACTTCACTCTTGCGTTGTCATTGATCAGCAAGCATATCGAGTCGTGAACCGTCACCATCCTTTATTTTACCTTTAATCTTGAGCAGAGTACCAAGGATGCTTTCACATATGTTCTTCTCTACGCGCATGACATTGATGCAGTGACGTACACGTAGAATCTCCCAGTAAGGTAATTTCCAGAACACCGATTTCTTCTTAAACACTTGATACTTGGGTGTTAGTTTCACCATCAAAGGGTGGTTCTTTCCAAGCACAACATTAATTTTTTAGCCATGTTGTGGACCACGACCTCTTCATAGGGTCTTGGGGCTGCAGCTGCCTCTGTTGTACCATCAAATCCAGCCTTCATCTTTCGGTATGGGTGATTATTCCGTAAGAACCTACAATGACGCAAATACACCATTTTTTGCGAGTTGGGAAGTCTTCTGCTAGCCGTCCTATCCATGCATGTGACACACCCTACATCTCCCCTTGTTTTCTGCCCCGATGTGTTGCCTAATGCCGACATATCTTGAATGGTGTGCACCAGCATCGCATGTAGATCGAAAATCTCCTTTCTGTAAAAATCATAACATTTTACAGTAGGCGCATCTATCCACACTATCAGCAGTTCTTCTATTAGTAGCTGAAAGTAAATGTCAATGTCATTTCCAGGTTGCTTCGGGACTTGGATACTCATTGCCATCATAATGTATTTTTTCTTCATACACAACCAAGGAGCCAGGTTATATATGCACAGAAGCACCGACAATGTGCTGTGATTGGTGCTCATATCGCCAAAAGGATTCATCCCGTCAGTACACTCCCCGGGCCATACACTTCTAGGATTCTTGGAAAATTTTCGAACTTGTTGTCGATTAATTCCCACTGAGCCCCATCTTTCGGGTGCCTCATAAACCTATCCGCAATTCGATCATCATGATGCCACCGCAACCTCTTTGCCTCTCTTGGGTTTGCAAACAAACGCCTCAACCTTGGAATTAAAGGCAAGCACCAAACAACCTTGAACGGGATTCCAACCTTGAACGGGATTCCTGCGCTTGTATCGTGCATGCTTGCATGTGGGACATGCACGAAAATCTTTGTACTCACCACAGTACAATATACAATCATTCACACAAGCGTGTATCTTCTGTACTTCAAGTTCCAATGGGAGAACAATTTTCTTCGCTTCATTCGTGCTTTTGGGGAGCACGTTATCTTCTGGAAGAATTTCTTTGAAAAGACCTAACATCTCTGTGAAGCCCTTGTTTGATAGACCATTTGCTGCTTTAAATCTGAGAAGCGCCAGGGTGGCACTCAACCTGGAATATTTCTTTTTGCAACCTGGATATAATTATTTCTTGGAGTCCGCATCAATGGTTGGCAGATCCTTGTACCCAATCATATCCTTTTCTGGGCCCTCGAAATCTGCAATCATAGCAGCAAATTCTGGCATATCAAGATTGTCGTCATCTGCATGGATGTCTTGGTTTTCTAGTGGGAGTTTCGGCTTTCCAGTGCTCCATTGGTAGCTTGACGCCCCTGCCCCGATGTTAGATTCAACATCCATGTGACACTGATCGGGGTTTGGCATCTCGCTGCCCTGGGTATCTTCACCCATGACCTCCTCTTCACCGTGTCTGGTCCAACGTGTATATCCATCCATGAATCCCCTAGAGACTAAGTGCATATGGACATCTGCAACTTCATGTGTGTAACACCCTCGATGCGACTATATCTCCCACGTGTCGAGGCGCGACTTAGAGGCATAATCGCATTGAAGGCATATGTCGCAAGTAAGGCAATCTTCACAACATCCCATGTAATATAAATAATAAAGGGGAGATAACATAGTTGGCTTACACTCGCCACGTCAAACAAGGTACATAAATAACATTACATCATCCAAACACTCATGGCCCGACTACGGCGCCAAAATAAAAGATAACCCAACATGCAACATGGTCCTGATCACCCCCAACTGGGCACCACTACTGATCATCAAGAAAAGAAACATAGTATCATTGAGAGTCCTCGTCGAACTCCCACTTGAGCTCGAGCGCGACACCTGGAGCGGAATCATCAGGCCCTGCATCTGGTGTAATAGTAATCTGTGAGCCACAGGGACTCAGCAATCTCGCACCCTCGCGATCAAGACTATTTAAGCTTATAGGTAAGGCAAGGAAAATATATGTGGAGCTGCAGCAAGCGACTAGCATATATGGTGGCTATCCTGTTCGTAAAAGAGAGCAAGAAGAGGAGGCAAAGCGCGAGCGAGAAACTAGAGAGCAACCTGCGCAAACATTACTCCAACACCGTGTTCACTTCCCGGACTCCACCGAGAAGAGGCCATCACGGTAACACACTCGGTTGATTCATTTTAGTTAAGTTAAGGTTCAAGTTATCTACAACCGGACATTAACAAATTCCCATCTGCCCATAACCGTGGGCACGACTTCCGAAAGTTCAAATCCCTGCAGGGGAGTCCCAACTTAGCCCATGACAAGCTCTCACGGTCAACGAAGGAATGACCTCCTCCCGAGACGTTCCGATCAGACTCGGTACCTCGGTTCTTCAAGACACTTCGACAGGTTAAAACAAATCCAGCAACACCGCCCGAATGTGCTATCAAGTCCTGATAGGAGATGCACATATCTCGTTCTCAGGGCACACTCAGATTGTCCAAACTTCCGGTAGGCCAGCCCAGAGTTGCCCCTCGTGGCCACCGGCGGCTGACGAGGTGGACCAACACTCAGAGGAGCACTGGCCCGGGGGGGGGGTTAAAATAAGATGACCCTCCGGCTCCGGAAACCCAAGGGAAAAAAAGAGGCTAGGTGGCAAATGGTAAAACCAAGGTTGGGCATTGCTGGAAAAGCTTTAATCAAGGCGAACTAACAAGGGGTTCCCATTATAACCCAACCGCGTAAGGAACGCAAAATCCGGGAACATAACACCGATATGACGGAAACTAGGGCGGCAAGAGTGGAACAAAACACTAGGCGAGAGGCCGAGCCTTCCACCCTTTTCCAAGTATATAGATGCATAAAGATAACATGGCAATATAATGATATCCCAACAATTAAATAAATGGTCCAACCAGGAACGGTCTCCAATCTTCACCTGCAACTAGCAACGCTATAAGAGGGGCTGAGCAAAGCGGTAACATAGCCAACCAACGGTTTGCTAGGACATGGTGGGTTAGAGGTTTGACATGGCAATTTGGGAGGCTTGAAAGCAAGTGGTAGGCATCGCAGCATTGGCATAGCAAAAGAGCGAGCAATCTAGCATAGCAAAGATAGTAGTGATTTCGAGGGTATGATCATCTTGCCTGCATAGTTGTCAGAGTTGACTGGATCCTCGAAAGCAAACTCAATGGGCTCCTCATTAGCGAACTCGTCTCCCGGCTCTACCCAAACAAGGCAAACAAGCAACAAGGACACAATCAACCACATGCAAGGATCAAACAATAGGATGCAAGGATGGTATGCTATGCGGGATGCGATGCGGGATGCATATGCAAGATCTGACAAGGGATGCATGAACCTGGCCTCAACTTGGGAATCCAAGTGTGCCACTGGAAAGAAGAGATGAAATCGCTTGAAAATGATATAAAGAACGCGGGAATCGGAGTTACGGTTTGGAAATGGCAAGCGATTCAAATATGACCACGTTCTGCGATTTACAGCAAGTAGCCATCTAAATGCAATGAGATGAACATGCTACAGCACCCAAACATGGCATAAAAATACATGGCAGGGATGCATGCAAGATGCTTAACAAAAGTCTAGCACTGAGATACGGCCAATTCATCCATCAACAGGTTCAAACAAGCATGGCAAAAATGCAAATGGTAAATAGATCTCAGACTTAGTGAAACTAACACTTGTCTGGAATTTCAGATCAGGTAGCACTCTTCGGAGCAACAAAACTACATGCTACAGGACCTGAACATGGCAAAGTAAAACATGGCATGGAGCTACTCAAAAAGCTTAACAAAAGTCCCTTAGTGACCTTGAGCCAAAAGGGATCAGAAAACACATTTGCAAGCATGTGAACATAGCAAAAGCATAATCAGTTTTCAGACTTAGTGAAAACTGGCACATGCTGAAACATATCTCAAGTAGGCATGTATACGAGATCGATGCACTCACTACGGTGCAAGTCATAATAATCTAAGCATACACCCAGCAAGAATACACAAAATTCAAGCTAGACATGGCAAGAACAATGGCATAGCATGCACGGATCAACTACAACATCCTCGGCAAAATCGCTAACAAGTAGATAATCTGCCCAGATTCACGAAGTAGCAAAAGTATAGCTCGATTGACTCAAGCTAGGGTGCTCCATAATTGCAAACAAAGACATGGATGGATAGAGCACTACAAGATTAACAAAACATCCTTACTGATCATCCTCAAAAGAGGCACGGATCACTAGGAAACAACATGAACATATGGCCATATGAGATAAACAGCTCAAAGACTTGGTGGAAATGCTAAGTCCCTGAAATCAGAATTACCAAGTGCCTCACTTTGTAAGCTTGTGCTAGTCACCACACACATCACAAAAATACATGGGTTGCACCTCTGAAAGATGACAAAACCCTCAACAAAACATATGTAGAGCTCATGGGCATATCATGCACGCAATAATCATGGCAAAAATGACAAATATCTAAATGGAGTAGCAGATCTGACAAATAACTCAAGTAGCCCTCTTCTAACAGCATTTCGGGCATCAATATAAACTCAAATGAAAATGATGCAATGGAATGAAATGATGTACTCTCTGAGGCGAACATTTTGATATGCTATATGCCCAAAACGGAGCTACGGATGCGGAGATATATCATGATGAAGATGGGCACATGCACTAGGGTTAGGGATAAAAAGTCAACCCGATTCGATCCAGATCTGGATCGGTTATTGTAGCATCACGGCACGCGAACCGAGGTGGACAGGGAGCTCGCCGGAGCTTCTCGCCGGAGTAGGAGGGAGAGGCCGGCCGGGGCTTGCCGGCGAGGTGGCCGCGGTGGAGCTCGGCTCCGGGCAAGGGGAGGCGAGGCCGAAGTGGCGTCGGGTCAGCGAGGCGTGGCCGGGCGGCGGAGTGGGCCGGTAGGCGGCGGAGGTCGGCGCCGGCGGAGATCCGGCGGGGCGGCGGCCGGTGGGCGAGGCGGCGATCGGAGATCGAGGAGAGGGGTGGTGCGGGCGCCGGTGGAGGCGGGATCGGGCGGCGGGCGGCTCGGGCCTCGGGGGCTCTCCCCGGGCCGGAGCGGTGCGAGGGTGGCGGCGCACCACGTGGCAGGCGGCGGTTGGCGGTGGCGGATTCGGACGCGTCCGGCTCCGTCCGGACGTGTCCGGCGGCGGCGGAGATCTGATTTTTAGGGTTAGGGGGAGAATAATGGGAATTTCAGAGGGGGTCTATTTATAGGCAAAGGAGGAGCTAGGAGAGTCCAAATGAGGTGCGGTTTTCGGCCACACGATCGTGATCGAACGCTCTAGATGATGGAGAGGGTTTAGGTGGGTTTTGGGCCAAAATGGAGGGGTGTTGGGCTGCAACACACACGAGGCCTTCTCGGTCCCTCGGTTAACCGTTGGAGTATCAAACGAAGTCCAAATGGTACGAAACTTGACAGGCGGTCTACCGGTAGTAAACCAAGGCCGCTTGGCAAGTATCGGTCCAATCCGGAAATGTTTAATCCCCACACACGAAAGAAAGGTAGAAATGACCACCGGAGGAGAACGAAGCGCCGGAATGCAAAACGGACAATGGGAAAAAAAATGCTCGAATGCATGAAATGAACACGTATGCACATACAATGCACATGATGACATGATATGAGATGCATGACAACGATAACAACACACAGAGACAAAAACCCGAACCCGAGAAAATAAAATAACTTAAGGCCGGAAACGGCAAGAGTTGGAGTACAAATTGGGAAAGTCGTATCCGGGGTGTTACAACACTCCACCACTATGAAAGGATCTCGTCCCGAGATATAGGACTGAAAGAACGCTGGGTACTCAGAACGGAGGTGATCCTCGCGTTCCCAGGTAGCTTCACGGTCGGAATGGTGTCACCACTTGACTTTGAGGAATTTGATTGACTTGTTGCGAGTCTTGCGTTCAGTCTCTTCAAGAATAGCCACTGGGTGCTCACGATATGAGAGATCTTCTTGGAGCTCAATGTCCTCGAAGTTGACGGTGCGGTCAGGAGTCTTGAAGCACTTTAGAAGCTGAGAGACATGGAACACATCATGAACATTTGCAAATTTTGACGGAAGCTCGAGTTGATAGGCGAGATCACCTCTCTTGCTGACAATCTTGAAAGGTCCCACGTATCTGGGGCAAGCTTCCCTTTGATACCGAAGCGACGAGTACGTTTCATAGGAGAGACGTGGAGGTAAACATGATCTCCGATCTCGAAAGCCAAATCACGGTGCTTACTATCATAGTAGCTCTTCTGGCGGGATTGGGCTTCTTTGAGGTTATCTCAAATGACTTTGCACATTTCCTCTGCCTCTGTGATTAAGTCATTTCTGAGAAGCTGACATTCACCGGTTTCGGACCAGTTGAGAGGGGTACGGCACTTCCTGCCATACAGAATTTCAAAAGGGGCCTTGCCCGAACTTGCTTGAAAACTGTTGTTGTAGGAGAATTCAGTATAAGGAAGACAATCCTCCCACTTCATGCCGAAGGAAATCACACAAGCCCTGAGCATATCTTCAAGAATCTGATTGACACGCTCGACTTGACCGCTAGTTTAAGGATGGAAAGTTGTGCTGAAGCGGATGCTGGTGCCCATGGCCTTTTGAAAAGAATCCCAAAACTTGGAGGTAAAGATGCTGCCACGGTCTAAAGAGATCACTTGTGGAATACCGTGCAGAGAGACAATTCGAGAGGTATAGAGTTCCGCCAATTGAGCTGCAATGATTGACTCTTTGATAGGCCGAAAGTGAGCCACTTTGGTGAGTTTGTCGATGACAACGAATATAGCATCATTGCCATGCTTGGACTTTGGAAACCCAGTCACGAAGTCCATTTCAATGTGGACAAATTTCCATTTTGGAATGGGAAGAGGTTGGAGGAGACCAGCTGGCCTTTGGTGTTCTGCCTTCACTCTTCTTCAGACATCACATTCGTTCACGAATTGAGCAATCTCGCGCTTCATTCGAGTCCACCAATAAGCCTGCTTGAGGTCCTGATACATGTTCGTG
Organism: Triticum dicoccoides; assembly: GCF_002162155.2. NCBI lineage: Eukaryota > Viridiplantae > Streptophyta > Magnoliopsida > Poales > Poaceae > Triticum > Triticum dicoccoides. The sequence continues at coordinate 323,410,212 of NC_041384.1, forward strand.
CTCCCAGGGTGGATGGAGAGGAGAGAATTGTGAGCCTCATTCATGATCACTTTACGAAGGTCACCTTTGGGCACAACAATACGATCCTCGAAGAAGAGAGTGTCCTTGTCATCAAGGCGGTAGCACTTGTACTTGGGTTGACTCTTGGCAATCCCAATCTTCACCTTTTTCACCATAGCGTCAAGAAGCTGAGCTTGGCGAATCTGGTCTTCCAAGGTAGGAGAGACTTGAAGGTTGGCGAGTAAACCTTGAGGAACAACTTGCAGATTAAGTTTGCGGAAAGCTTCACAAAGCTCAGGTTGATAAGGCTTGAGAATCAGACTGTTGCAATAAGCCTTTCTGCTCAATGCGTCAGCAATCACATTGGCCTTGCCTGGAGTATACTCGATACTCGGATTATACTCTTGAATCATTTCGACCCATCGAGTTTGCCTGAGGTTGAGATTAGGCTGAGTGAAAATGTACTTGAGACTCTTGTTGTCAGTGAAAATGTCCACTTTTCTTCCTAATAAGAGATGTCTCCAAGTCAAAAGAGCATGCACAACTGCCGCCAACTCGAGATCATGAGTGGGGTAGTTCTTCTCATTAGGCTTCAACTGGCGAGAGGTATAAGCAACAACTTTCTTCTCTTGCATCAACACTGCGCCAAGACCTTGGAGAGAGGCATCACAAAAGACCTCGTACGGCTTGGATTCATCAGGCGAAGTCGGAACTGGAGCAGTGATCAATTTCTCTTTCGAAGTGTTGAAAGCAATGTCACACTCCGGAGACCAAACGTACTTGACGTGCTTCTGGAGAAGATTAGAGAGAGGCTTCGCGATCTTAGAAAAGTTTTCAATGAATCTTTGACAGTAGCTTGCGAGAACGAGGAAGCTATGGAGTTGCTTCACGTTCTGAGGAGGTTCCCAATTCACAATTGCAGACACCTTCTCAGGATTCACCGCAATGCCCTTGGCGGAGATGATATGACCAAGATAAAGAACCTCATTGAGCCAAAATTCACACTTGGAGAACTTGGCGTAGAACTGGTGTTCCCTCAGCTTATCAAGAACCAAACGCAAGTGCTTGGCATGATCTTCCTTGTTCTTCGAGAAAACCAGAATGTCGTCGAGATAGACCAAAACGAAGTCATTGGTGTAGGCATTGAAAATGAAGTTCATCATGCGAGAGAATGTCGGAGGAGCGTTGACGAGGCCAAAAGACATGACAGTGTATTCATATGAACCATAGCTTGTCCTGAAGGCCGTCTTGGGAATATCTTGCTCACGGATTCGAATCTGATGATAACCCATACGGAGATCAAGCTTGGAGAATACTAGGGCACCTTTGAGTTGTTCGAACAGCTCATTGATGTTGGGAAGTGGGTATTTGTTCTTTATAGTCTTCTTGTTCAATGGACGGTAATCAACACAAAGTCAGTCCGTTCCATCCTTCTTCTTCACAAAAAGAACACCACAACCCCACGGAGAAGAACTAGGCCGGATGAGACCCATTCTTTCTTGAATATCGAGTTGCTTCTTCAGCTCCTTCAACTCTTCAGGTCCGAGCTTGTAAGGACGCTTTCACACAGGTTCCGTGCCGGGCTCAAGATCGATGACGAATTCAACTGGCCGGTGTGGAGGCATTCCTGGGAGCTCTTCTGGAAAGACGTCTTGATATTCGCAAACGACTAGAATCTGCGAGATAGCATCCAGTTCACCCTTCTCATTGAGAGAAAACAGACAGATGGTATTATCCTGAGCGGCAAAGATAATTACATCCTCAGATGAATGAGTTAATTGAATCTGTCTGGCAGCACAATCAAGCTGAGCCTTGTTCTTAGAGAGCCAATCCATACCGAGAATAAGATCAATATCCGAGTTACCAAGAACCATTGGAGAAGCCAGAAACTTGAAATCACCCATCATGATAGAAATATCTGGAGTCTCGTGGTTAGCGAGCAAACATTTACCCGGAGAGACAACTGCTAACGGACTATGCATAACTTGGGAAGTCAACTCATGCTTAGATGCAAAAGGCTTCGAGATGAAACAATGCGATGCACCAGTATCAAAAAGAACTTTTGCAGGAACATCATTAACAGGAAGGTTACCCATGATGACATCTGACGAGTCCTCCGCCTGAGCTGCATTCATCAAATTGACCTTGGCGTGCTTGGGGTTATGCTTGACCACAGCTGTACTTGTCGATCTGACAGGAGGAGGAGGAGGAAGATGCCTCTGGTTGAGACACTTGTTGGCATAGTGACCCTTCTGTTGGCACTTGTTGCACGTGACCTCTAAAAGCGGACGGTGATACGAAGCACTCGATCTTGGAGCTTGAGACGAAGTCTTGTTCTGAAAGCCAGGGTTGGGTGGGTGGGAAGATCCACTGCCACCTTTGCTCTTGTGCTGATACGGCTGACGGAACGGAGGAGGAGGAAGCCAATACTTCTGCTGCTTGGCCACTTGAGTAGAGGAAGAAGGAGTAGCATCTCTGACTCGCTTCTTGGAAGCATCACACCTCAGTTGAGCGGCCTCTTGCTTCAATGCCATGTTGTAGAACTCATCGTACCTCAAGGGCTCAAAGAGAACAAGAGCTAGCTGAATTTCTTCTCTGAGACCACCCCTGAACTGGTATATCATGCTCTTCTCATCAGGAACGTCCTGCTTGGCAAAGCGAGCGAGCTTCTGGAACAACTTGTTGTAGTCATAGACAGACAAAGAGCCTTGCTTCAGGTTGATGAATTCCTCACGCTTGCTTTCAACCACGCTCTAAGGGATATGGTGAGCTCTGAAATCTTGACGGAATTCATCCCAAGTGATAATACGTCCACCTTTGGAATCCTTGTACTACTGGAACCATTTCTGCAGCTTGGTCTTTGAGTTGGAAGGAAGCGAACTTGACGAAATCCTCAGGCCTGACGTTACTGCACTCAAAATGCTTGCACAGATCCACAAGCCAATCGTCAGCATTGGTTGCCTCAACACAATTGCTGAAAGTCTTTGGCCCGTTAGCAAGGAATTGGTTGAGTGTAGCAAAGTGATTCTGATTGTTGCCTTGATTCCCTTGGTTGCCTTGATTGCGCTCTTGAAGAATTTGCATGATCAACTGTGTGTTTGCATTGGTTGCGGCCATCACAGCTTGCCATGCCTCCGGAGGAGGTGGAGGCGGTGGCGGATCAGGATTCGGAGTCGTGCGCGTTGACGGAGCCATCCTGAAGAGGTTGACATCCATTAGCACATTGATAGACAAATATTGAAGCTGAATCCAACAGAATGAAAATTGCAACATATAGTCTTCACATCCGAACAAAATGAACGAATGCGTTCCTCTTGAAATGGTCACATATCCATAAATTGAGAAGCCACGTAGAATTTAGGTAGAGAAATAAATCAACAAGGTAAGGATCAAGAACGAATAATCGGTAAGAAATCCCAATCTCAAACCAAATATCCGTGGAAGAAGAACTAGAGCTACAAGAATTCCCACCTATGAAACTCCCGAACCTTTCCGGTTATGCAATCAGGTGTTGGTGATACAGGGGAAGCATAATATCTCACCCAAATCTAGCAAATCCTACATCCATCTGTATCCATCCTTCAACACATAACCGAGAAAAACTTCGGAAACCATCTACCTCAACCTTCGAAAAGCATCCGTTATACAAGTAATGGCGATACTCCCGAACTCGTGCGCTTGTATCGTGCATGCTTGCATGTGGGACATGCACCAAAAGCTTTGTACTCACCACAGTACAATATACAATCATTCACACAAGCGTGTATCTTCTGTACTTCAAGTTCCAATGGGAAAACAATTTTCTTCGCTCCATTCGTGCTTTTGGGGAGCACGTTATCTTTCGGAAGAATTTCTTTGAAAAGACCTAACATCTCTGTGAAGCCCTTGTTTGATAGACCATTTGCTGCTTTAAATCTGAGAAGCGCCAGGGTGGCACTCAACCTGGAATATTTCTTTTTGCAACCTGGATATAATTATTTCTTGGAGTCCGCATCAATGGTTGGCAGATCCTTGTACCCAATCATATCCTTTTCCGGGCCCTCGAAATCTGCAATCATAGCAGCAAATTCTGGCATATCAAGATTGTCGTCATCTGCGTGGACGTCTTGGTTTTCTAGTGGGACTTTCGGCTTTCCAGTGCTCCATTGGTAGCTTGACGCCCCTGCCCCGATGTTAGATTCAACATCCATGTGACACTGATCGGGGTTTGGCATCTCGCTGCCCTGGGTATCTTCACCCATGACCTCCTCTTCACCGTGTCTGGTCCAACGTGTATATCCATCCATGAATCCCCTAGAGACTAAGTGCATATGGACATCTGCAACTTCATGTGTGTAACACCCTCGATGCGACTATATCTCCCACGTGTTGAGGCACGACTTAGAGGCATAATCGCATTGAAGGCATATGTCGCAAGTAAGGCAATCTTCACAACATCCCATGTAATATAAATAATAAAGGGGAGATAACATAGTTGGCTTACACTCGCCACGTCAAACAAGGTACATAAATAACATTACATCATCCAAACACTCATGGCCTGACTATGGCACCAAAATAAAAGATAACCCACATGCGACACGGTCCCGATCACCCCCAACTGGGCACCACTACTGATCATCGGGAAAAGAAACATAGTATCATTGAGAGTCCTCGTCGAACTCCCACTTGGGCTCGAGCACGTCACCTGGAGCGGAATCATCAGGCCCTGCATCTGGTGTAATAGTAATCTGTGAGCCATAGGGACACAACAATCTCGCACCCTCGCGATCAAGACTATTTAAGCTTATAGGTAAGGCAAGGAAAATACATGTGGAGCTGCAGCAAGCGACTAGCATATATGGTGGCTATCCTGTTCGCAAAAGAGAGCGAGAAGAGGAGGCAAAGCGCGAGCGAGAAACTAGAGAGCAACCTGTGCAAACATTACTCCAACACCGTGTCCACTTCCCGGACTCCGCCGAGAAGAGGCCATCATGGTAACACACTCGGTTGATTCATTTTAGTTAAGTTAAGGTTCAAGTTATCTACAACCGGACATTAAAAATTCCCATCTGCCCATAACCGCGGGCACGGCTTTCGAAAGTTCAAATCCCTGCAGGGGAGTCCCAACTTAGCCATGACAAGCTCTCATGGTCAACGAAGGAATAGACCTCCTCCCAAGACGTTCCGATCAGACTCGGTACCTCGGTTCTTCAAGACACTTCGACAGGTTAAAACAAATCCAGCAACACCGCCCAAATGTGCCGACAAATCCCGATAGGAGCTGCACATATCTCGTTCTCAGGGCACACTCAGATTATCCAAACTTCCGGTAGGCCAGCCCAGAGTTGCCCCTGGTGGCCACCGGCGGCTGACGAGGTGGACCAACACTCAGAGGAGCACTGGCCCGGGGGGGGGGTTTAAAATAAGATGACCCTCGGGCTCCGGAAACCCAAGGGAAAAAAGAGGCTAGGTGGCAAATGGTAAAACCAAGGTTGGGCATTGCTGGAAAAGCTTTAATCAAGGCGAACTATCAAGGGGTTCCCATTATAACCCAACCGTGTAAGGAACGCAAAATCCGGGAACATAACACCGATATGACGGAAACTAGGGCGGCAAGAGTGGAACAAAACACTAGGCGAGAGGCCGAGCCTTCCACCCTTTACCAAGTATATAGATGCATAAAGATAACATGGCAATATAATGATATCCCAACAATTAAATAAATGGTCCAACCAGGAATGGTCTCCAATCTTCACCTGCAACTAGCAACGCTATAAGAGGGGCTGAGCAAAGCGGTAACATAGCCAATCAACGGTTTGCTAGGACATGGTGGGTTAGAGGTTTGACATGGCAATTTGGGAGGCTTGAAAGCAAGTGGTAGGCATCGCAGCATTGGCATAGCAAAAGAGCGAGCAATCTAGCATAGCAAAGATAGTAGTGATTTCAAGGGTATGATCATCTTGCCTGCAAAGTTGTCAGAGTTGACTGGATCCTCTAAAGCAAACTCAATGGGCTCCTCGTTAGCGAACTCGTCTCCCATCTCTACCCAAACAAGGCAAACAAGCAACAAGGACACAATCAACCACGTGCAAGGATCAAACAATAGGATGCAAGGATGGTATGCTATGCGGGATGCGATGCGGGATGCATATGCAAGATCTGACAAGGGATGCATGAACCTGGCCTCAACTTGGGAATCCAAGTGTGCCACTGGAAAGATGAGATGAAATCGCTTGAAAATGATATAAAGAACGCGGGAATCAGAGTTACGGTCTGGAAATGGCAAGCGATTCAAATATGACCACGTTCTGCGATTTACAGCAAGTAGCCATCTAAATGCAATGAGATGAACATGCTACAGCACCCAAACATGGCATAAAAATACATGTCAGGGATGCATGCAAGATGCTTAACAAAAGTCTAGCACTGAGATACGGCCAATTCATCCATCAACAGGTTCAAACAAGCATGGCAAAAATGCAAATGGTAAACAGATCTCAGACTTAATGAACTTAACACTTGTCTAGAATTTCAGATCAGGTAGCACTCTTCGGAGCAACAAAACTACATGCTACAGGACCTGAACATGGCAAAGTAAAATGCAGCTACTCAAAAAGCTTAACAAAAGTCCCTTAGTGACCTTGAGCCAAAAGGGATCAGAAAACACATTTGCAAGCATGTGAACATAGCAAAAGCATAATCAGTTTTCAGACTTAGTGAAAACTGGCACGTGCTGAAACATATCTCAAGTAGGCATGTATACGAGCTCGATGCACTCACTACGGTGCAAGTCATAATAATCTAATCATACACCCAGAAAGAATACACAAAATTCAAGCTAGACATGGCAAGAACAATGGCATAGCATGCACGGATCAACTACAACATCCTCGGCAAAATCGCTAACAAGTAGACAATCTGCCCAGATTCACGAAGTAGCAAAAGTAGAGCTCGATTGACTCAAGCTAGGGTTCTCAATAATTGCAAACAAATACATGTATGGATAGAGCACTACAAGATTAACAAAACATCCTTACTGATCATCCTCAAAAGAGGCACGGATCACTAGGAAACAACATGAACATATGGCCATATGAGATAAACAGCTCAAAGACTTGGTGGAAATGCTAAGTCCGTGAAATCAGAATTACCAAGTGCCTCACTTTGTAAGCTTGTGCTAGTCACCACACACATCACAAAAATACATGGGTTGCACCTCTGGAAAGATGACAAAACCCTCAACAAAACATATGTAGAGCTCATGGGCATATCATGCACACAATAATCATGGCAAAAATGACAAATATCTAAATGGAGTAGCACATCTGACAAATAACTCAAGTAGCCCTCTTCTAACAGTATTTCGGGCATCAATATGAACTCAAATGAAAATGATGTAATGGAATGAAATGATGTACTCTCTGAGACGAACATTTTGATATGCTATATGCCCAAAACGGAGCTACGGATGCGGAGATATAGCATGATGAAGATGGGCACATGCACTAGGGTTAGGGATAAAAAGTCAACCCGATTCGATCCAGATCGGTTACTGTAGCATCACGGCACGCGAACCGAGGTGGACAGGGAGCTCGCTGGAGCTTCTCGCCGGAGTAGGAGGGAGAGGCCGGCCGGGGCTTGCCGGCGAGGTGGCCGCGGTGGAGCTCGGCTCCGGGCGAGGGGAGGCGAGGCCGAGGCGGCGTCAGGTCGGCGAGGTGCGGCCGGGCGGCGGAGTGGGCCGGGAGGCGGCGGAAGTCGACGCCGGCGGAGATCCGGTGCGGCGGCGGCCGGCGGGCGAGGCGGCGACCGGAGATTGAGGAGAGGGGCGGTGCGGGCGCCGGTGGAGGCGGGATCGGGCGGCGGGCGGCTCGGGCCTCGGGGGCTCTCCCCGGGCCGGAGCGGTGCGCGGGTGGCGGCACGCCACGTGGCAGGCGGCGGTTGGCGGTGGCAGATCCAGACGCGTCTGGCTCCGTCCGGACGTGTCCGGCGGTGGCGGAGATCCGATTTTTAGGGTTAGGGGGAGAAGAACGGGAATTTCGGAGGGGGTCTATTTGTAGGCATAGGATGAGCTAGGAGAGTCCAAATGAGGTGCGGTTTTCGGCCACGCGATCTTGATTGAACGCTCTAGATGATGGAGAGGGTTTAGGTGGGTTTTGGGCCAAAATGGAGGGGTGTTGGGCTGCAACACACACGAGGCCTTCTCGGTCCCTTAGTTAACCGTTGGAGTATCAAACGAAGTCCAAATGGTACGAAACTTGACAGGCGGTCTACCTGTAGTAAACCAAGGCCGCTTGGCAAGTCTCCGTCCAATCCGGAAATGTTTAATCCCCACACACGAAAGAAAGGTAGAAATGACCACCGGAGGAGAACGAAGCACCGGAATGCAAAACGGACAATGGGGAAAAATGCTCGAATGCATGAGATGAACACGTATGCAAATGCAATGCACATGATGACATGATATGAGATGCATGACAACGATAACAACACACGGAGACAAAAACCCGAACCCGAGAAAATAAAATAACTTAACGCCGGAAATGGCAAGAGTTGGAGTACAAATTGGGAAAGTCATATCCGGGGTGTTACAATGTGACTCTGTATTGGCACAATCAGTACATGGACACATGATGTAATTCGCATCACCAATTCTCCTCTTTGCACTTTCAGCCAAATTCATGAACTCTGTCACGCCACTGATAAAATCTATGGTTTTCCGATTCTTCATCCATTGAGATCGTTCCATCTGCAGCACATTAATGGTAATTAAAAAGAAAACAACAACATTAATACACTGATTAACTGTCGTCCAAAGATGTGTGAATAAATCACAAGGTTTTCTTTTAATAATTACTGAGGGCGCTCCATGCTGTTATCCAGACGTGCTATGACAAAAATTAATGGCCAGTCAATTTCACGCAGAGTACTATTACAACACTACACTTAGGAATTGAATACCTAAATTTAGCCACTCACAAAAAGAATACCTTAATTAATTAGCCGCACGGCAACCTCCACCCACCAGACAGACAAGCGCGACACGGCATCACGCCAAGACAGCAGGGTCGAGGAGCGAAGCTTAGTGCGGCTGCCGCCTGAAGTTCGACCTCCACTATCCCGCCATCGACCATAATGGATGTGCTCGAATCACGCCACCGCCGACCTTGATGGTTAAGCTCCTCCTATCTCCCATCACAGAACGAGGACTAAACTCCTATGACGCCGCCACTGCCCATCGACCGAGGATTGACCTCTTCTCCGGTAGTCGCTGCCTAGGCCGCCGCTGCCATCTCTATATGCAGAGTGGCTGTTTTTTTACGGATATCCACGGAGCGGCTGTTTACACGCTATCTCACCGTAACTCAATTATATGGACAAGGTAGTACATCACATACGGTTATGTAACGGCAACCATGTCTAACCTATGTTGTCTTCTCACACAGTTTGGAGCGGAAGTCCTATGTGACGTTGTAATACCTAACACAAATGACATGTACAAACTGTGTGCCGTATATATACAACATATATATAGTGCCATTAGTAGTTCCCGATCGTTAGCATATCTCCACAGTTTCCCCATTCCCCCTAATCCCTACATAGCCTCCAAATTCCCTCGCGTGGCGCTGACATTGGGGGAATGGAGATGAGTGGTGCTAATGGTTTCGATGCGGCTGCTCCTTCTCGTATCGCCGCCACGACGGCTGTCATGGTCGATCACTTGCATAAGGTCATCAGAAGGCAGGTGTACTACAAATCTAAATCGTCCTGCCAGGTTCCAATCTATCCCGATCTTGGGTGTTAGTTTCACTGTCAAAGGGTGGTTCTTGCCAAGAACAACATTAATTTTTTTAACCATGTTGTGGACCACCACCCCTTCACAGGGTCTTGGGGCTGCAGCTGCCTCTGTCGTACCATCAAATTCATCCTTCATCTTTCGGTATGGGTGATTATTCCGTAAGAACCTACGATGACGCAAATACACTGTTTTGTGCGAGTTGGGAAGTCTTTTGCTAGCTGTCCTATCCATGCATGTGACACACCCTACATCTCCCCTTGTTTTATGCCCCGATGTGTTGCCTAATGCCGGCATATCTTGAATGGTGTGCACCAGCATCGCATGTAGATCGAAAATATCCTTTCTGTAAAAATTGTAACATTTTACTACAGGCGCATCTATCCACACTGTCAGCAGTTCTTCTACTAGTAGCTGAAAGTAAATGTCAATGTCATTTCCAGGTTGCTTCAGGACTTGGATACTCATTGCCATCATAATGTATTTTTTCTTCACACACAACCAAGGAGCTAGGTTATATATGCACAGAAGCACCGACCATGTGCTATGATTGGTGCTCATATCGCCAAAAGGATTCATCCTGTCAGTACACTCCCCGAGCCATAGACTTCTAGGATTCTTGGAAAAGTTTTCAAACTTGTTGTCGATTAATTCCCACCGACCCCCATCTTTCGGGTGCCTCATAAACCTATCCGCAATTCGCTCATCATGATGCTACCGCAACCTCTTTGCCTCTCTAGGGTTTGCAAACAAACGCCTCAACCTTGGAATTAAAGGCAAGTACCAAACAACCTTGAACGGGATTCCTGTCTTGATCTCGTCGTCCAATGTGTACTTGTCCTTTGCTCTCCTGCACTTGTATCGTGCATGCTTGCATGTGGGACATGCACGAAAATCTTTGTACTCACCACGGTACAATATACAATCATTCATACAAGCGTGTATCTTCTGTACTTCAAGTTCCAATGGGCAAACAATTTTCTTCGCTTCATTCGTGCTTTTGGGGAGCACGTTATCTTCCGGAAGAATTTCTTTCAAAAGACCTAACATCTTTGTGAAGCCCTTGTTTGATAGACCATTTGCTACTTTAAATCTGAGAAGCGCCAGGGTGGCACTCAACCTGGAATATTTCTTTTTGCCACCTGGATATAATTCTTTCTTGGAGTCCACATCAATGGTTGGCAGATCCTTGTACCCAATCATATCCTTTTCTGGGTCCTCGAAATCTGCAATCATAGCAGCAAAATCTGGCATATCAAGATCGTCGTCATTTGCGTGGACGTCTTGGTTTTCTAGTGGGAGTTTCAGCTTTCCGGTATTCCATTGGTAGCTTGACGCCCCTGCCCCGATGTTAGATTCAACATCCATGTGACACTGATCGGGGTTTGGCATCTCGCTGCCCTGGGTATCTTCATCCATGACCTCCTCTTCACCATGTCTGGTCCAACGTGTATATCCATCCATGAATCCCATAGAGACTATGTGCGTATGGACATCTGCAACTTCATGTGACTCTGTATTGTCACAATCAGTACATGGACACATGATGTAATCCGCATCACCAATTCTCCTCTTTGCACTTTCAGCCAAATTCATGAACTCTGTCACGCCACTGATAAAATCTGTAGTTTTTCCAATTCTTCATCCATTGAGATTGTTCCATCTGCAGCACACGATTGGTAATTAAAAAAACATTAATAGAAGGATTAACTATTGTCCAAAGATGTGTGCATAAATCACAAGGTTTTATTTTAATAATTACTAAGGGTGCTCCATGCTGTTATCCAGATGTGCTATGACAAAAATTAATGGCCAGTAAATTTACACGCAGAGTACTATTACAACACTACACTTAGGAATTGAATACCTAAATTTAGCCACTCACAAAAAGAATACCTTAATTAATTAGCCGCACGGCAACCTCCACCCAGCAGACAGACAAGCGCGACGCAGCGACACGCCAAGACAGCAGGGTCGAGGAGCGAAGCTTAGTGCGGCTGCCGCCTGAAGTTCGACCTCCACTATCCCACCATCGACCGTGATGGATGTGCTCGAATCACGCCACCGCCGACCTTGATGGTTGAGCTTCTCCTATCTCCCATCGCAGAACGAGGACTGACCTCCTATGACGCTGCCACCGCCCATCGACCGAGGATTGACCTCTTCTCCGATAGCCGCTGCCTAGGCCGCTGCTGCCATCTCATATGCAGAGTGGCTGTTTTTTACGGATATCCACAGAGCGGCTGTTTACACGCTATCTTACCGTAACTCAATTATATGGACAAGGTAGTACATCACATACGGTTATGTAACGACAACCATGTCTAACCTATGTTGTCTTCTCACACAGTTTGGTGCGGAAGTCCTATGTGACGTTGTAATACCTAACACAAATGACATGTACAAACTATGTGCCGTATATATACAACATATATATAGTGCCATTAGTAGTTCCCGATTGTTAGCATATCTCCATAGTTTCCCCATTCCCCCCTAATCCCTACATAGCCTCCAAATTCCCTCGCGTGGCGCTGACATTGGGGGAATGAAGACGAGTGGTGCTGATGGTTTCGATGCGGCTGCTCCTGCTTGTATCACTGCCACGACGGTTGTCACGGCAGATCACTTGCATAAGGTCATCAGAAGGCAGGTGTACTACAGATCTGAATCGTCCTGCCAGGTTCCAATCTATCCCGATCTTGGGTCTTAGTTTCACTGTCAAAGGGTGGTTCTTGCCAAGAACAACATTAATTTTTTTAGCCATGTTATGGACCACCACCCCTTCACAGGGTCTTGGGGCTGAAGCTGCCTCTGTCGTACCATCAAATTCAGCCTTCATCTTTCGGTATGGGTGATTATTCCGTAAGAACCTATGATGACACAAATACATTGTTTTGTGCGAGTTGGGAAGTCTTTTGCTAGCTGTCCTATCCATGCATGTGACACACCCTACATCTCCCCTTGTTTTCTGCCCCGATGTGTTGCCTAATGTCGGCATATCTTGAATGGTGTGCACCAGCATCGCATGTAGATCGAAAATATCCTTTCTGTAAAAATCATAACATTTTACAGCAGGCGCATCTATGCACACTGTCAGCAGTTCTTCTACTAGTAGCTGAAAGTAAATGTCAATGTCATTTCCAGGTTGCTTCAGGACTTGGATACTCATTGCCATCATAATGTATTTTTTCTTCATACACAACCAAGGAGCTAGGTTATATATGCACAGAAGCACCGACCATATGCTGTGATTGGTGCTCATATTGCCAAAAGGATTCATCCCGTCAGTACACTCCCCGAGCCATAGACTTGTAGGATTCTTGGGTAAGTTTTCAAACTTGTCGATTAATTCCCACCAAGCCCCATCTTTCGGGTGCCTCATAAACCTATCCGCAATTCGCTCATCATGATGCCACCGCAACCTCTTTGCCTCTCTAGGGTTTGCAAACAAATGCATCAACCTTGGAATTAAAGGCAAGTACCAAACAACCTTGAACGGGATTTCTGACTTGATCTCGTCGTCCAATGTGTACTTGTCCTTTGCTCTCTTGCACTTGTATCGTGCATGCTTGCATGTGGGACATGCACGAAAATCTTTGTACTCACCACAGTACAATATACAATCCTTCACACAAGAGTGTATCTTCTATACTTCAAGTTCCAATGGGCAAACAATTTTCTTCGCTTCATTCGTGCTTTTGGGGAGCATGTTATCTTTCGGAAGAATTTCTTTCAAAAGACCTAACATCTTTGTGAAGCCCTTGTTTGATAGACCATTTGCTGCTTTAAATCTGAGAAGCACCAGGGTGGCGCTCAACCTGGAATATTTATTTTTGCAACCTGGATATAATTCTTTCTTGGAGTCTGCATCAATGGTTGGGAGATCCTTGTACCCAATCATATCCTTTTCTGGGACCTCGAAATCTGCAATCATAGCAGCAAAATCTGGCATATCAAGATCATCGTCATCTGCGTGGATGTCTTGGTTTTCTAGTGGGAGTTTCGGCTTTCCGGTATTCCATTGCTAGCTTGACGCCTCTGCCTCAATGTTAGATTCAACATCCATGTGACACTGATCGGGGTTTGGCATCTCGCTGCCCTGGGTATCTTCATCCATGACCTCATCTTCACCATGTCTGGTCCAACATGTATATCCATCCATGAATCCCCTAGAGATTAAGTGCATATGGACATCTGCAACTTCATGTGACTCTGTATTGGCACAATCAGTACATGGACACATGATGTAATCCGCATCACCAATTCTCCTCTTTGCACTTTCAGCCAAATTCATGAACTCTGTCATGCCACTGATAAAATCTGCGGTTTTCCAATTCTTCATCCATTGAGATCGTTCCATCTGCAGCACACGATTGGTAATTAAAAGAAAACAACATTAATACAAGGATTAACTGTTGTCCAAAGATGTGTGCATAAATCACAATGTTTTATTTTAATAATTACTAAGGGCGCTCCATGCTGTTATCCAGATGTGCTATGACAAAAATTAATGGCCAGTAAATTTACACGCAGAGTACTATTACAACACTACACTTAGGAATTGAATACCTAAATTTAGCCACTCACGAAAAGAATACCTTAATTAATTAGCCGCGCGACAACCTCCACCCAACAGATAGACAAGCGCGACGCAGCGACACGCCAAGACAGCAGGGTCGAGGAGCGAAGCTTAGTGCGGCTGCCGCCTGAAGTTCGACCTCCACTATCCCGCCATTGACCGTGATGGATGTGCCCGAATCACGCCACCGCCGACCTCTATGGTTGAGCTACTCCTATCTCCCATCGCAGAACAAGGACTGACCTCCTATGATGCCACCACCGCCCATCGACCGAGGATTGACCTCTTCTCCGGTAGCCGCTGCCTAGGCCGCCGCTGCCATCTCTATATGCAGAGTGGCTATTTTTTACGGATATCCACAGAGCGGCTGTTTACACGCTATCTCACCGTAACTCAATTATATGGACAAGGTAGTACATCACATACGGTTATGTAACGGCAACCATGTCTAACCTACATTGTCTTCTCACATGGTTTGGTGAGGAAGTCCTATGTGACGTTGTAATACCTAACACAAACGACATGTACAAATAGTGTGCCGTATATATACAACATATATATAGTGCCATTAGTAGTTCCCGACCGTTAGCTTATCTCCACAGTTTCCCCATTCCCCCCCTAATCCCTACATAGCCTCCAAATTCCCTCACATGGCACTGACATTGGGGGAATGCAGACGAGTGGTGCTGATGGTTTCGGTGCGGCTGCTCCTGCTTGTATCGCCGCCACGACAGCTGTCACCGCCGAGCACTTGCATAAGGTCATCAGAAGGCAGGTGTACTACGGATCCGAATCGTCCTACCAGGTTCCAATCTACGGATCTAGATCAGAAGGCAGGTGTACTACGGCTCCTTGCTAAATCCATGCTGAATGACCCCCCCCCGCCCCCCGGAAAGCGATCTGCCGCCTGATCTGGAGCTTGACTTCAGACTCCCGCAACACGAGTTTGACTCCAAGTTTTACGCCACCGAGAAGTACCAAAAGGTGAGTTGTGTGCACGGGCACTCCCGCTCGACATGTATGCATGGAGGGATTCGACATTCGCAGGCGGTTTCTCAGTTGGCCCTTAGAGGTTAGTGCTAATTAAGTTCAACATTTTACTTCAGTTAGTGCCACCGTTCATCCGGAATACTATTTAACATTGGCAGGGATATGAGGCTCATGCCTTTATTAACTGGCTGGATGAAGAATGGCATGGCAGGGCTCGGAGTGTTATCACCAAGCTCACAGAAGATAACGTAAAGCTTAAGAAGAAGCTGGCTAATCTGGAATGTACAATCAATACGATGAAGCAAGAAAGAATCAATCACAGGCAACAGATGAAAGCAAGAGACAAGAAGGAACTAGCATGTGTAGTTGTGGTTGTCGCATTAGCCATGTTCTATGCGCTGTTTGCAATGATGATTATGGGTTCTGTTTGATAGTATTGCTAAAGTACATCTAGATGTGCTCTAAGTAACGCACATCTAGGTCCTATATATGCCATTGATGTTACGCGAAGATTCCTGCAGATATTTTACTTTGTCTTTTTTCTTTTCCTTTCTAGTTTTATTATTACTAGCTTTATCAATAAGAAGAGCTCAATGTATTGCTTGCCAACTGTCCTACTCCGTTTGTACCGGTACCGGTGCATAATCCCAAAACTCGTTCCTTGTTTTTGTCATGAAGAAGTAAACCAGCCAAATAGCCAATAGGAGTCCTGCGCAACCAACCCTAAAAAAAGGATTCCTGCGCAACCCCGGGAATTTGGAGCGACCGGGTACAATTAATTGCGGTTGATTATATCAGCGATTAGATAATACGTCAACCCCCGCTTTAATGCCCGCTTCAATTGGCAGTTCCTCTTCTCTACATACCCCACTTAAGTGTCCACCATCTTCATCGTCTCCAGCAGGCCGCGCTACACACTGGCACACACTCTGCAGCCATGTCGAGCGACAGCAAGGATGACAGTTCGGCCAACAGTCTGGCGCTTGATGATAGGTCAACATCGGAATCATCCCACTCGTCTTCCATGAGTCCGACGTCGAGCACCGACCTCGATTATATCCGGTTCATGGAAGGGACGCCGCCTCCGAAGTCATACGACAACCAGATGGATGAGGAGCCGTTGGATGACGAAGAAGAGGATGATGACGATGAGGAGGAGGAATGGTCGAATGAGGAGGAGGACGACGATGACGACGGTGGCGGCGATGAAAAGCCAACGGTCAGTGGCAAGAAGCTTCCTCGCCAAGACGATGTCGCGAGGCCATCCAACAAGAACAACAAGAAGAAGGACTAAATTAAGAAGATTGTATATATCTCTGTTTATCCTGTCAATCTCATCATACATGGTTAGTAATATGTATTCGACAAAGATCTTCTACATTATCGCCAACAGGTTGGTTTGTTGAACTGTGTGCCCTGACGAGCACACAATTCACAAAAAAGACCGTATGGGCTGTCTATAATGATCGCACACAATTCTGATTACCGACCTGTTTGCCGGGTATCACACACATCTTGTTACACCGAATCGTTTGTGTTCACCTCACTCATCGCAAACGGTTCATCGGACTGAACTGTATGCCGTATATTGCACACACCTTGATATGGCTGCCCATTTCTGTTGTTCTGTCTCATCGCAAACAGTTCGTACAGATCAACCGTATGCCCCTCATCGCACACGCAACTATAATCTGAACCGTGTTTGATGTATCATTCGTTGCAAATGTTTTGCATCATTTCTGATGGTTTTCATAAAAAAACATTTGCGATTATTGCATCACACATAGTTTCTCGAAGGGTATCTGTCGGTGTACAAAAAGAGGGATACACTTTTTGTACCCCTATAACTGTGCACGGGCAGTCTGAGCCATGGGCACCACCACACCAAGCAAGGCAAGGGAGGTGAGCCAGGGTAAAACCGAAGCTCAAGAGAACTAGAACAATGCCAAGGCCAAGACCACGAAGAGCAAAGGGGCCGAAGCGGACTCTCCCGGCAAGATCCCTGCCGGGAGACAGTTCTAGCAGCCCCGGCAAGACCCTTGCCGCGGCGACTCGTCCCGCGCCTACGGAGCAAACCACCCTTGAGTCCACTGCCCACAAAGTGTAAGGATTCGGGTGACATCCCCGTGGCGGCATGCAGATCTTTGTGAAGACATTCAAGATCAGATACGCACTAAGGAGACGACAACCCTTGGCGGGATCCCAGCCAAGGAAGACCATAAGGCCCCCGGCAAGCAGCTTGCCGGGGATGACAGCAGGCGCCTCGGCAAGACCCTTGCCGGGGCCCCGGCAAGGCCCTTCCCGAGGACACCCGCGGGGCCACCATTAGGCCCACGCCGACTAAACCTCCACCACCGCATGCATGCAGCTGCCGACCCAACCAGCTGGGCAGGCACCTGCGTGGCGGCATGCAGATCTTCGTGAAGACCCACCACTGCGCCACCTCAGCTGCCCGCCTACCTACGTGGCATCTCAGGCATCGCTGGCCAGGGTGCGTGTCGACACAAGAAGGAGCGGCGACGGACGAGACAGATCTCTCCCCCGTCCCCGATAAAGCAAGGACACCTAAGCAAGACGCATTAAATGCGCCTTGTCATGTAATGCGGGGGATAACCTCGCATCACTGTACCCTTTCCACCTCCTGTGTGCCACTGTGGCAACCCATTTTTCTATAAAAGGAGGCCTGAGGCGACCAGGAGAAGGATTCAGCCTTTTGGAGCTCCTCACGCCCCATAGCTAGCTCAAGAACACAGATATACAATCCACCAAAGCAGGAGTAGGGTTTTACGCATCCTCGCGGCCCGAACCTGGATAAACGAACCGTGTGCTACCTGTTAGATCTGCTCTTCTCACGACCCCGCGCCCCGCTAACCACAGTAGGGATTCTTGTGATCCCATAGGTGTCGTTCCCACCGACATCTCTGGTGCGCCAGGTAGGGGAAGTCTTTGACAGCGAGGTGCTTGCCGCCACCAGGCTCGAGGTTGTCGATGAGCCGGGCGTTGGCGGTGATGGTTCTCCAGAAGAGCAGCTTTTCCGCGCTATGGGGGCCAACTTCCGAAAACTCCACGCGCTCTACCGTGTCCGTCTGTACAAGGTTAAGTCCAGGACGGCAACGGTGGACCAGGCGGAGGTGGATTTCAAGGCGCGCATTGCTGAGACGCAGACCTGGTTCCACCAGACTCGCGAGGAGCAGAGGGCCTTTCAGGAGGAATTGGCCAAGCGCAATGTCGAGCTCACCATGAAGATGGCTGACATCGAGAGGGCCCAAGAAAAGGTGGCGAACTTGGCTGCCGCGGCCGAGGCCGTCCGGAACCAGCATCAATCCGCACTGGATTGCCAGGAAGAGGACCTCACCGTGTGTGAGGCGAAGCTTGCCGTAGCACTCCATGGCAGGGATGAGGAGCTCAAGGCCCTTATCGCGCGACGGACTCGCGATCTGGAGCAGAGGCACAAGGAGGCACTCGATGCCCAGGCTCTGGCCCATGCCGGCAAAGTAAGGGAGTTGGAGGTGGAGCAGGACAAGCTGAAGGAGCAGGCCCTCAAGCTGTCCAACGAGAAGAGCACTCTCAATAGCGCCTTGGTGGAGGCGCAAGGAGCGGTCAACAGCAGGGCTGGGGAGCTCTCCAAAGCGCAAAACTCCGTCAGAGATCTCAAGCTGAAGCTGGATGATCTCGAGAAGATGTTGTCGGAGAGCAGGGCTCAGGAGGAGACCTTGACCAGGAGTCTGGAGGAGGAGAAGCAGCTGCGGGCGAACGAGGCCGCCTCCCACTAGGAATATGTGGCGGGAGAGAACAGATGGATCAGCCGTCTGGAGGACGTCGCCGGCAGGGTCACCTCGCATTTGGCCACCATGGGCTGCCAAACGTGAGGTACGCCCCTGAACGCAGCGGGACCGTCAACACCAAGCTGACCCTGTTCTTCGAGGGCGTCCTTGGAGCCTTGGCTTATCTTCACTCCAACCGAGCGGCCACGTTGGCCGGGGAAGCCCGGCGACTTTGCCGGGGGGTCATGACCAAGGTCCTCACCAAGATGGCGTACTGGAATCCCGACCTCGACTTCGATGCCGCGATGGATAGCTTGCCGGATGGTATTGACCTCACGGTGCTCAAGGAGCGCATCAAGCCCGTCATCAGCAGCATCGACGAAATCAAGAGGGTGGAAGGCCAGCGCCGGGATTAGGCATCCCGTTCTTCACCGCCGCTGCAGGTTCACGACCAAGACAAATTTCATCTTTAGTTAGAACCGCAGCAATGATGTGATGTAATATAACTTTGCAGTACTTTTGGAATTATGCATGTTAGTTTCCTGTTTGTTGCCTCTTTGTACGTCCACCCTATGCCAGCTGGGTAAGCTTGCCGGCGCAGAAACCCAAGGCGGCGTCTTGGGGATGGGTCCCCATTGGCCTGCCGGGTGAGCGTGCTGCAGGGTGAGCCACCTTACCACCTTTGACGCAGCCGCTCGAACTATCGAGTTTGACTCGAGTCAGAGTCGAGAGCCTTGCCAATTGCGGAAGGCTACCCTACCATTTTCAACGCAGCCATTTGAACTGTTGAGCGGACACGAAACAGAACAAAGGCATTGCCGATCGGGGAAGGCCCCATTTGCGTACAGGTTTCTTTTTGTACAAAGAACGACAACTCCGAGGATAATAACTTTATATAATAGAATGGAAATATCCGGGGTCCAATGTAACTTAGCTTCTGTTTGTAGTCGCTCGAGCGCTGATCTTCCGGCCTCCTTCCCTCTCCAAGAGCCACGAAGATAAAGGAGTGCTGGGCTGATTGCTAGAGCCAATTCTCACCACTGCGCCCCCTACCTGGCACGCCAGAGATGTCGGTGGGAACGACACCTATGGGATCACAAGAATCCCTACTATGGTTAGCGGGGTGCAGGGTCGTGAGAAGAGCGGATCTAACAGGTAGCACACGGTTCGTTTATCCAGGTTCGGGCCGCGAGGATGCGTAAAACCGTAATCCTGCTTTGGTGGATTGTATATATGTGTTCTTGAGCTAGCTATGGGGTGTGAGGAGCTCCAAAAAGCCGAATCCTTCTCATGGTCGCCTCGGGCCTCCTTTTATAGAAAAAGGGGTTGCCACAGTGGCACACAGGAGGTGGAAAGGGTACAGTGATGTGAGGTTATCCCTCGCATTACATGACAAAGCGCATTTAATGCGTCTTGCTTAGGTGTCCTTGCTTTATCGGGGACGGGGGAGAGATCTGTCTCGTCCATTGCCGCTCCTTCTTGTGTCAACACGCGCCCTGGCCAGCGATGCCTGAGATGCCACGTAGGTAGGTGGGCAGCTGAGGTGGCGCAGTGGTGGGTCTTCATGAAGATCTGCATGCCGCCACGCAGGTGCCTGCCCAGCTGGTTGGGTCGGCAGATGCATGCATGCGGTGGTGGAGGTTTAGTCGGCGTGGGCCTGATGGTGGCCCCGTGGGTGTCCTCGGGAAGGGCCTTGCCGGGGCCCCGGCAAGGGTCTTGCCGAGGCGCCTGCTGTCATCCCCAGCAGGGCGCTTGCCGGGGGCCTTGTGGTCTTCCTCGGCTGGGATCCCGCCAAGGGTTGTCGTCTCCTTAGTGCGTATCTGATCTTGAATGTCTTCAGAAAGATCTGCATGCCGCCACAGGGATGTCTCCCGAATCCTTGCCCTTTGGGGGCAGTGGACTCAAGGGTGGTATGCTCCGTAGGCGCGGGACGAGTCGCCGCGGCAAGGGTCTTGCCGGGGCTGCTATAACTGTCTCCCGACAAGGATATTGCATGAAGGTGTGACTTGTAAACTGCGTGCCGTTGTCGGTGATAACCCTATTGGGTACACCAAAACGGCACACCAATCCTTTGAAGACCTTTGACAGACTGCGCAAGAGTGGAAGGCGCTGGATTGATGAATTGCCGGCGGTTCTTTGGTCAATCAGAACGACACCAAATCGAGCCACCGGCCAGACACCCTTTGCCCTGGTATACGGGGCAGAAGCAGTTCTCCCCATGGAACTCATATACGGGTCACCTCGAGTAGTCGCTTATGACGAGCTTGAGCAAGAGCAATTGCGGCAAGATGACACAACGCTCCTTGAGGAAGATCGTCTTCGGGCGGCTGTGAGAGCAGTGCTCTACCAGCAAGCCTTACGCCGCTACCATAGCCGAAAAGTTCATGCCTGAAGCTTTGAGGAAGGCGACCTTGTTCTTCGGCGCGTTCAATTGGCCAAGAATTCCAACAAGTTGACGCCAAAGTGGGAAGGCCCTTATCGGGTAATACGAGTCACCAGGCCCGGCGCAGTCCGCCTGGAGACCGAAGATGCCGTTCCGGTGAGTAACTCCTGGAACATTGAGCATCTTTGCAAGTTTTACCCGTGAGGCGTGGCTTGCCGGGCCCCCCGGCAAGCCACCTTTCGTACGAGCCTTGCCAATGACGCATGTAACCCTCTGTACAAAGCCAGGCGCAGACCCTGAGCATAAATAAATGAAGCGCTGGTGCCCTAAGTTATAGCATGCATGCTAGGTCATGTCTCGTCCTTGGTTAGGGTTGATAGTGCTTAGCGGTGACTAACCCCTAGCTTAGAGGTCGAGTGTGCGTCTCTTTGTCTTTCTTTTGTCTTCTTTGGTTCACAGGACACACAGATATCCGTGCCGAACCACTTGGGGAGGGAAAAAAAGAGGAACAGACCAGCATCTAGCCCCCGGCAAGCCAGTATTGCCGGGGGCTGCAAGAGCAAAGATTCACCCACGGTGAACCGGGGTTGCCGGGGACTGCAGCTTCAGATAAGTTCTTCATCCAGTATCATGCATTCCATTATGGACTGAGGTATGTGAAACCTCGTTTTCCCCTAAGCTACCGTGGTCCCATAACTCTAGGCCCTAGGGCTCGTTCCTAGGGCCAAGTTTGGTTGTAGTCGCGACAGCGAAAGGATGAAACAAGGAGCCTGAACCCGCCTCATCCCTGCCTCCGCCGAAGGCGCGAGGAAGGTCGAGTGAAGTGGGGAGACGGCAAGGCCTATTGCGGGGCAAGGAAATGTTTATCTTGAAGATATGAAGGATTTACTCCTTGTCGTGGGTTCCACCCGCAAACAAATGACCCAGCAAGCATCCCTTTTTCATTAAAAAAACATTCCACTCAGGTACAGTCCATAGGGAATGAAAAACATGAATGATGGGATTACAAGTTTTAAATTCAGCAAATGCCCGAAGGCTTACGAACTAAAAAGAGATAAGGTGCCCGTAATCCCTTT
This sequence comes from Triticum dicoccoides, assembly GCF_002162155.2. NCBI lineage: Eukaryota > Viridiplantae > Streptophyta > Magnoliopsida > Poales > Poaceae > Triticum > Triticum dicoccoides. The sequence continues at coordinate 323,432,779 of NC_041384.1, forward strand.
CTTGTCCCTCTCCTCAAGAGGCAGGTCAAGGAGGCGAAAGGACAAAAGGAGCACCTAGGCGAGCTACGGGTGGCAGAAGACACCAAGAGAACATCTTGGTGGCCGTCCAAAGGCTGGATGGTGATGGCGGCGCCAGAAGCAGAGCTCAAAGACGAGGTGGCAGGACGTCACCACGCGTCGAAGGCATCGGTGCCCGCGTACTCCGACTTGACGGCCTTGCCGCCCTCCCTCTTCATCTTCCGTAGCCTCCCAACGCCAGCCACCGAAGGAGACGACCCCAAGAAGTTCAAGGAGCCGGCGACGCGGATGATGGGGTCGCCGGTGCCGCACGGAGCGGCACCCGACACCTAATCGGACCCGTCATCCCGCCGCCTCCTACCCTCGTCGTCGTTGCCGCTATCCTCGTCGTCACTCCCGCCCGAGGAGGAGTCTTCACTATCAGAAGAGCTCTCCACGCAACACCTTGCACGGGTCCCAAAGCACCCGAAGACCTTGACGGAGAGAAGGCCACCCTCCATCAGCTTAAAATGGAGAGTGAGCCCCTCCGTCAAGCGGTGGATATGAGCAAACGTCTTCCATCCCCGACAAAGATACATCACGTGAGGGGCGGGGAAGTCAACGTGGACCCGCGTGCCACTGATCCCGCAGCCCCTCATGTGCAGCCGCAACGATTCCGGCAGATCCAACTCCATCTCCCGCTCAAATGGAGTCGGGAGACGAAGGCGATGGCGTGGCGGCCGGTGCAGCCTGACAAAGAACTCACAAGGGTCATTGCCAACATGGCCCTCCATTGGAGGAGGAGCTGCTGGTGGAGGCAAGGCCGGCACGCCGCCCCGTCCTCCTCTTCCCCGAGTGCCCCGGCCTCGCCCACGGCCTCGCCCCCTCCCCCTTCCCCTCGTGGCTGGCTCTGCCACCGCAGGCGCAGGGGAAGGAGGGACGCGTTGTCGAGCGGCGACCCTCGCCGCCACTATTGAAGGACGGGATTCCCTCTCTCCATGACGGATGGAAGGGAGGAGCAGAAGCTGAAGGAAGAAGAAGATGAAAGAATGCGGGACGCCATCCCCCCTCCCGCTCTTTATAAAGTATCGGGGTTGGGGCTCGGCCGCCCCGCTCGGCCAATCAAGATACGGAAGGCGCAAGGAGCCAGGACCGACCCACCGCCCCAACCAGCGATGGCCCGATTTCCCGCCTCCACCGTTTACCACCCCAGGCGCATGGGAGACACGTGGCGGACGTGTAGAACCGAGGGGACGGGTGAGACGACCACTCCCCACCCCGTGATCGTGGGGAGTGGACGCCTTGAAGACGGCGCCTCAGCCCCATTCAGTAAATGGGCCACGTCTCCACGCCTCCCTCCATTTATGGGGAAGCCGCGAACCGCCCATTTACTACGATGTGACGCATGCCTGCGGGAACCAACCCCACGAATGCCGCCCACATCACACGCGCCTCCTAACGCCGCGCCACGCACGAGAGTCGTGGGAAGTGCAGCGCGCGAAGAACCTTACCGCGGTAAAAACCGCCCCGCCTACCCGCGCACCGTTTTTGGGCCTAGCCCAACAACACGTTGCGCTTATGTGTGGCCCAGGCCCGGGGGCTCCTGTTGGTATACAAAAAGAGGGGTACACTTTTTGTACCCCTATAACTGTGCACGGGCAGTCTGAGCCACGGGCACCACCACACCAAGCAAGGCAAGGGAGGTGAGCCAGGGTAAGACCAAAGGTCAAGAGAACTAGAACAACGCCAAGGCCAAGACCACGAAGAGCAAAGGGGACGAAGCGGACTCTCCCGGCAAGATCCTTGTCGGGAGACAGTTCTAGCAGCCCCGGCAAGACCCTTGCCACGGCGACTCGTCCCGCGCCTACGGAGCAAACCACCCTTGAGTCCACTGCCCCCAAAGGGCAAGGATTCGGGAGACATCCCCGTGGCGGCATGCAGATCTTTGTGAAGACATTCAAGATCAGATATGCACTAAGGAGACGACAACCCTTGGCGGGATCCCAGCCGAGGAAGACCACAAGGCCCCCGGCAAGCGCCTTGCCGGGGATGACAGCAGACGCCTCGGCAAGACCCTTGTCGTGGCCCCAGCAAGGCCCTTCCCGAGGACACCCGCGGGGCCACCATCAGTCCCACACCGACTAAACCTCCACCACCGCATGCATGCAGCTGCCGACCCAACCAGCTGGGCAGGCACCTGCGTGGCGGCATGCAGATCTTCGTGAAGACCCACCACTGCGCCACCTCAGCTGCCCGCCTACCTACGTGGCATCTCAGGCATCGCTGGCCAGGGCGCGTGTCGACACAAGAAGGAGCGGTGACGGACGAGACTAATCTCTCCCCCGTTCCCGATAAAGCAAGGACACCTAAGCAAGACGCATTAAATGCGCCTTGTCATGTAATGCGAGGGATAACCTCGCATCATTGTACCCTTTCCACCTCCTGTGTGCCACTGTGGCAACCCCTTTTTCTATAAAAGGAGGCCCGAGGCGACCAGGAGAAGGATTCGGCTTTTTGGAGCTCCTCACGCCCCATAGCTAGCTCAAGAACACAGATATACAATCCACCAAAGCAGGAGTAGGGTTTTAGGCATCCTCGCGGCCTGAACCTGGATAAACGAACCGTGTGCTACCTGTTAGATCCGCTCTTCTCACGACCCCGCGCCCCGCTAACCACAGTAGGGATTCTTGTGATCCCATAGGTGTCGTTCCCACCGACAGTCTCTGACCGTAGTGTCGCATTAGCAGCATCCTGCAGTAGTGGTTATTCCTCTAATAATTATGATAATTCCTACAAAAATTCTTTTGGAAATTATAACAAGATGCCCTCTGATTTTAAGAATAGTGTTAAAGAATTAATGAGTTCACAAAAGAGTTTCAATGCTTTGGTTGAAGAGAAACTGCTTAACATAGATTATTTGGCTAGGAACGTTGATAGAATTTCTCTTGAAATTGATTCTTTGAAAATTAGATCTATTTCAGCCAAGCATGATATTAATGAATCTCTTAAAGCTATGAGGATTTCTATTGATGAATGCAAAGGAAGAACCGCTAAGGTGCGTGCTAAGCGAGATTGGTTTGTAAAAACGTGTTCTTCTAGTTTTCGTGAAAATGATGATGAAGATCTTAAAGTGATTGATGTGAATACTATTGAATCTTCTTTTCCAAAATAAATCTTGATAAAGATGCGACTGAAGATGAGTCCACTTTAGCTAGAAGGCGTCCCAATGATTCGGAGTTTATAGATCTTGATGCAAAAATTGACAAAAGTGGGATTGGAGAGGTCAAAACTTTAAGTAGCAATGAACCTAGTCTTTTGGATTTCAAGGAATTTAATTATGATAATTGTTCTTTAATAGATTGTATTTCCTTAGTGCAATCCATGTTGAATTCTCCTCATGCTTATAATCAAAATAAATGTTTTACTAAACATATCATTGATGCCATGATGAAATATTTTGAAGAAAAACTTGAATTGGAAGTTTCTATTCCTAGAAAACTTTATGATGAGTGGGAACCTACTATTAAGATTAAGATTAAATATTATGAGTGTCATGCTTTGTGTGATTTGAGTGCTACCATTTCCACGATTCCAAAAACTTTATGTGATGTGTTTGGTTTCCGTGAATTTGATGATTGTTCTTTAAATTTGCATCTTGGGGATTCCATTATTAAGAAATCTATGGGAAGGATTAACAATATTCTTATTGTTGCAAATATGAATTATGTGCCCATAGATTTCATTGTTCTTGATATAGATTGCAATCCTACATGTCCTATTATTCTTGATAGACCTTTCCTTAGAATGATTGGTGCAATTATTGATATGAAAGAAGGAAACATTAGATTTCAATATCCATTAAGGAAGGGCATGGAACACTTTCCTAGAAAGAAAATTAAGTTGCCATATGAATCTATTATGAGGGATACTTATGGATTGCATACCAAAGATGACAATACGTAGATCTATGTTTTTGTGCCTAGTTAAGGGCGTTAAACAATAGCGCTTGTTGGGAGGCAAACCAATTTTTTTCTTGATTTTTAGGTTCTGTTTTGCAATAAATAATTCATCTAGACTCTGGTTAGATGTGTTTTGTGTTTTAATTACTGTTTATGCCAAGTAAGATCTTTGGGATAGCTTACGATGATAGTTGATTTGATCTTGCTGAAAAACTGAAACTTTTGCACTCAGGAAAATAATTCTCATTATTAACAAGTGCGTGATAAAATACTGATTCTTTTTGGAGAATATTAAGATACAAATTGCATTTGCTGCCCTAATTTTCAGAATTTTTGGAGTTATAGAAGTATTCGAGAGTTACAGATTACTACAGAATGTTCTGTTTTTGACAGATTCTGTTTTATTTGTGTTGTTTACCTATTTTGATGAATCTATGGGTAGTATAGGGAGGGGTATGAACCATGCAGAAGATAGAATACACTATATATTTCACCAATTTAAATAAATAATGAGTTCACAACAGTACCAAAAGTGGTGATTTATTTTCTTATACTAACGGATCTCATGAGATTTTCTGTTGAGTTTTGTGTTGTGAAGTTTTCAAGTTTTGGGTAAGAATTTAATGGACTATGGAATAAGGAGTGGCAAGAGCCTAAGCTTGGGGATGCTCAAGGAATCCCAAGGTAATATTCAAGGACAACCAAGATCCTAAGCATGGGGATGCCCCGGTAGACATCTTGATATACTAACAGATCTCATGATATGTGTTGCTTGTAGCGTCTTATATGATATGAGTCTTTGATTTTTTTGTTTGCCACAATCATCCTTTCTGTACACACCTTTTGAGAGGGACATGCATGAATCGTGATTTATTAGAATACTCTATGTGCTTCACTTGTATCTTTTGAGCTAGGCAATCTTGCTTTATGTCACAGCCCTAGCTAGTCACTGCTTGTCCTTGCATCAATCATCTTGCATCATGTTTAAATTCATGAATTTGAATTGGGGAAAGTGGAAAGCCTCAGAAATCATTTCAAAAAAATGATCAACTTTAAATATTGCTTCAAATAAACCCAAGAAAATGTTCCTGTTAAGCTATAAAAATATTGGCAAGAGGTAAAATTCAAACCAATATTTTTGAAGTTTTAGAAATGTTTATTTTGGACATTTGAGTTAATTCAATAATTATTTGCATTTGATTTATATTTGTTATATATTAAATATAACTCCAATAATTCTGAAAGTTTGTGAGTGGCTTCGAATACTTTGTATGAAGCCACATAAATATTTTCAGAAGCTACAAAAATGATTTGGGTTGAAAATCAAATCAAAACAGAGTTAAAGAAAATAGAAAACTTAAAGAATTAGAAGGAGAGAGAGAAAGAAACTTCACCTGGGCCTTACCTGGCACTGTTGGCCTGCTACTGTTAAGGCCCAGCCAATTAGGCGCTGCCCTGTCGTCTTTTTCCGACGCCAGTAGGAGCTGTTGCGTGTCGACGGGCGCAGCCACCCCTGGCCACCTCCTGCTTGCCACCGAGGCGCCCCGAGCCTACCAGACGCGTCTGGAGACACCCCGCAACCCTCTCGGCCTCTCCCTCTCTCCCTGGACCCCCTCCTTCTCTGCTCCCTCCCCCGAGCACACTCGAACACGCCGACGAGTACCGCCGCATCCATCGGCCCTCCCTCGCCCATCGACCGTGTCCAGAAGAACCGTCACGGTCTGCTACGTCGTCTTGCCCGAGCCCTGAGCACTCGCGCGCCTCGATGAGACCACCCCGACCTCGTCTTCGTCGTTCGGTCGCCGAGATCACTGGCGACCTCCCGTCCTCATCAGCCCCTCCCCGAGCTCACCGACTCGCTCGTCGTGTTCTACGTGAGCTTCTGATCATCCTCCCCCTCTCCATTCTCTCTTGCACTCCTTAGCCGCCACGCCCCTCTTGCCCGACTGCGCCGCCGCCTGCACTCGCCGCCGACATGACTCCAACAACCATTTGGTCCGGGCGTCGTGTCCAACACACTTGCTACCTCGCGTAGCCGCTGTAGGGGTCACACACGCGCTTCAATGGCCACTGCTTCTGCATCACCGCGCTCACCCGAACGCCGGCGCCACCCCGAGCTAGTTTCCGGCGAGCTCCGACCGTCCCTGCTGCCACCACATGTCGCGCTGGATGCGGGTGAGGTCCAGCTCCCCGCAGCTGCCCTCGCCTGCTCGTTTGGGCGTCGGGGAAGCAATCCCGACGCGCTCCGCCGCGTCTGGACTCGCCGGCGGCTAAACGCTGGCGACCGCTGACCCGTTAACCAGCGTGGGTTGACCCCATTGCCCGGTTTGACCTCCCCCTCTCTCTCACCGACTAGGGGCTTCACCCACTAATTACTTTAGTTAGCACTAATTAACAAGTTAGGTTAGTTACTACAGTCACTGACTAGTGGGCCCTGCCTAGTTAGTTAGGGCTAACTAACTTAGTTAGGTGACTAGGTCACTGACCAGTGGGTCCCACTGGCTAGGTTTGACCTGGTCGACTCATGTTGACTGCTGGCGTCACCCTGATGTAGTGATGATGCAATAATGTAATTTCTGGAGTAAAAACAACTCTGGAAATTCCTGAAATTGATTTAAACTTGAAAATTTCATAGTAATTCAACCATAACTCAGATGAAGATAATTTATATATGAAAAATGATCATAAAAATGCAATCTATCCATCTGTACTGGGTTTATGCATGTTTAAACAACTTAACCTTTCTGTTTAGATCAAAACATGATAATGCACTTTATAAGTTCTTAATTTGAATTTGAATTTGAACCTTTGGTTCAGATCAACTCAAACCCTATTGTTCTTAGCTGCATTAGCTCAAATCACAGCACATTGACATGTCATGATCATGCATCATATTGTGCATTGCATTGATTATGTTCTTTCTCTGTTGCCAGTGTTGTTCCCATCGGTAGTCGTTGTTCTGACACTGTGATCGATGACCAATGAAGAGTTATACCTTTCCCCTGCATGACCTGTCATTTCCACAGTAAATAGATGAAACCCACTAGCATGAGTAGGAGTTGTTTGAGCCCTGACGTGCCTAGTCATTCATGCTTGTTTGTCATGCCTGCTATTGCTTAGAGTTATGTCAGGTCTGATTCATCGGGGATGAATTGGAAAGTTGTAAACATGTCCTACTGTGTGTGAGCTAAGTGTGTTGAACACGATTTGGTAAAGGTATCGATGAGAGGCCATGTAGGAGTACATGGTGGGTTGTTTCATAGGAACCGTCCTTAAGCACCGAGATCTGTATGTGTGATTTAAGAACCAGTTACTACCATGCATTGGGATCCTTAATTGACCCTCTCGGCTTCTTAACCACCCTAGTCCTTTGTCTAGGAGTTGCAACTAGTTTCTGGTGTTTGTAGGATATGTGTTGGTGGCCGTGCATAGCGCTGACCCTAGGGGTGGGCTATGATGGAGTAGATACACCATGGTCGGGCATGCCAGGCGCCAGGTTTGGGGCTTGGGAACCCTGTACACATTATTCGGGGCCGTATGTGGAAACCTCGGCCGGACTCCCTGCGGATGGAACCTGGATAGGCGATGAACCTGGACTGGAGACTTGAGTGTTTTAGGTAGGCCGTGGCCGACACCCTCGTTGGGCTTCCGCTTGAAGGTTGCCGAGTACATGTCGTGTAAACGGCGGTAAGTGGTGAGAGCGTGTATGAAGAAGTACACCCCTGCAGGGTTAACATCATCTATTCAAATAGCCACGTCCGTGGTAAAGGACTACTTAGTTGCCTGTACAGCTCATAGACAAGTGAAACTAGATACTCTAAAATGCGCAAGATAAGCGTGAGTGCTATGGATGGCGTTCTCGTAGGGAGACGGGAGCAGATCCATAGTGGTGTATTGATATGGTGAATATGTGGACTCGTGTGCGCCACCTCAAAGAGTTATTTGCAGCAGTAATTCAGGTTAGCCACTGAGTCAAAGCTGGCTTGGTGCAGTTAAACCCCACCATCCCTTTGTTGATAATGACGCATATGTAGTTAGTTCTGATGTAAGTCTTGCTGGGTACATTTGTACTCACGTTTGCTTAATTTATGTTTTGCAGAGAGACTTTAGTCTCGCTAGTAGTTCCGTGTGGACTTCGATGTTTAGCTCGATACCTCAGCTATGATCTTGTGCCCTCGGCAGGATCTGGTAGATAGTCATGCTTCTCAGCCTTCTTCATTTGTAGATGTCTGTACTCAGTCAAGTTAAGCTTCCGCATGTGCTTATGGCTTGTATGCTCTGTATGTTGGGTCATGAGACCCATGTTTGTAATACTTGGCTCCTCGGAGCCTAATGAATACATACTTGAGTCATAGAGTTATGTTGTGATGCCATGTTGTATTTACACATATCGAGCATATTGTGTGTATGGTTGAAATGCTTGGTATGTGTGGGATCTGACAACCTAGTTGTTTATCTTTGGTAGCCTCTCTTATGGGGAAATGTAGTCTTCTGCTTCCATGAGCCATAGTAGTTTGCTACAGCCCGGTTCACCGGAGTCCTACTACCCCAGCACTACTGCTCCGGAACCCTTGACTGGCCGGCATGTGATTCACTTTGTTCCTGTGTCTGTCCCTTCGGGGAAATGTCACGCATGACATCCGGAGTCCTGCCTAGCCTGCTACAGCCCGGGTTCCCAGAGTCCTGTTAGCTTAGTGCTACAGCCCGGATTCGCACGCTGCTAACTGACATGCTCGATGTTGATTCATGTATGCATGTCCTCGTAAGTTAGTGCCACTTTGGGTTCATGACTAGTCATGTCGGCCTTGGTTCTCTGTCATATGGATGCTAGCGACACTATCATATACGTGAGCCAAAAGGCAAAAATGGCCCTAGGCCATGGTAAGGCGACACCCGTGGGAATACCGTGCGTGAGGCTGCAAAGTGATATGAGGCATTACATGCCAGATCGGTGCGACCTAGGATCGGGGTCCTAACACTCTAGTGCTTCACTTATATATTTTTAGAGCATGTCGGTGGCTTTATTTTAGAGAAATTGTTGAACTCTCATGCTTCACTTATATTATTTTTAGAGTCTTTCTAAACAACATGGTAATTTTCTTTGGTTATGAATTTAGCCCTAGTATGATAGTCATCCAAGAGGAATATAATAAAAACTTTCATATAAAGTGCATTGAATACTATATGAAGTTTGATTCCTTCTGATTGTTTTGAGATATGAGGATGATAATATTAGAGTCATGCTAGTGAGTAATTGTGGATTATAGAAATAGTAGTGTTGAAGTTTGTGATTCCCGTAGCATGCACGTATGGTGAACCGTTATGTAACGAAGTTGGAGCATGAGGTATTTTTTTATTGTCTTCCTTATGAGTGGCGGTCGGGGACGAGCGATGGTATTTTCCTACCAATCCATTCCCCTAGGAGCATGCATGTAGTACCTTGTTTCAATGACTAATAGATTTTTGCAATAAGTATGTTAGTTATTTATGACTAATGTTGAGTCCATGGATTGTATGCACTCTCACCCTTCCACCATTGCTAGCCTCTCTAGTATCGCACAACATTCACCGGTACCATACACCCACCATATGCCTTCCTCAAAAGAGCCACCATACCTACCTATTATGGCATTTCCATAGCCATTCCAAGATATATTGCCATGCAACTTTCCACCATTTTGTTTATTATGACACGCTTCATCATTCTCATATTGCTTTGCATGATCATGTAGTTGTCATCGTATTTTGTGGCAAAGCCACTATTCATCATTTTTATACATGTCGCTCTTGAGTCATTGCATATCCCGGTACAACGCCGGAGGCATTCATATAGAGTCATATTTTGTTCTAAGTATTGAGTTGTAAGTAAATAAAAGTGTGATGATCTTCATTATTAGAGCATTGTCCCATGTGAGGAAAAATAAATAAAAGAGGCCAAAGAAGCCAAAAAAGAGGCTAAAGAAGCCAAACATAATATAAAAAATGTGAGAAAAGAGAGAAGGGGCAATGTTACTATCCTTTTTCCACACTTGTGCTTCAAAGTAGCACCATGATCTTCATGATAGAGAGTCTCCTATGTTGTCACTTTCATATACTAGTGGGAATTTTTCATTATAGAACTTGGCTTGTATATTCCAACGATGGGCTTCCTCCAATTGCCCTAGGTCTTCATGAGCAAGCAAGTTGGATGCACATCCACTTAGTTTCTTTTTGAGCTTTCATAAACTTATAGCTCTAGTGCATCTGTTGCATGGCAATCCCTACTCACTCGCATTGATATCTGTTGATGGGCACATCCATAGCCCGTCGATACGCCTAGTTGATGTGAGACTATCTCCTTCTTTTTTTTCTTCTCCGCAACCACCATATTCTATTCCACCTATAGTGCTATGTCCATGGCTCACACTCATGTATTGCCTGAAAGTTGAAAAAGTTTGAGAACATCGAAAGTATGAAACAATTACTTGGCTTATCATCGGGGTTGTGCATGATTTGAATATTTTGTGTGATGAAGATGGAGCATAGCCAGACTACATGATTTTGTAGGGATAATTTTCTTTGGCCATGTTATTTTGAGAAGACATGATTGCCTTGTTAGTATGCTTGAAGTATTATCGTTTTATGTCAATATTAAACTTTTGTTTTGAATCTTATGGATCTGAACATCCATGCAACAATAAAGAAAATTACATGGATAAATATGTTAGGTAGCATTCCACATCAAAAATTCTTTTTTTATCATTTACCTACTCGAGGACGGAGGGCATCTACATCAACTCTATTGCCCTTCAGATGAAGCGTCGGTAGTTTACCTCAGACCTATGGGTCCATAGCTAGTAGCTAGATGGCTTCTTCTCTCTCATTGATTCTCAATACCATGTTCTCCTCGATGTTCTTGAATATCTATCCAATGTAATCTTCTTTTGCAGTGTGTTTGTCGAGATGCGATGAATTGTGGATTTATGATCATCTTATCTATGAATATTATTTGAATCTTCTCTGAAGTCTTATATGCATGATTGGATATCTTTGTATTTCTCTTTGAATTAGCAGTTTGGTTTGGCCAGCTAGATTGGTTTTTCTTGCAATGGGAGAGGTGCTTAGCTTTGGGTTCAATCTTGCGGTGTCCTCACCTAGTGACAAAGTAGGGGTAGCGAGGCACGTATTGTATTGTTGCCATCAAGGATAAAAAGATGGGGTTTACATCATATTGCTTGAGTTTATTCCTCTACATCATGCCATCTTACTTAAAGTGTTACTCTGTTCTTTATGAACTTAATACTCTAGATGCAAGTAGGAGTCGGTCGATGTGTGGAGTAATAATAGTAGATGCAGGCAGGAGTTGCTCTACTTGATACAGACGTGGTGCCTATATTACATAATCATTGCCTTTGATATCGTCATAACTTTGCACTTTTCTATCAATTGCTCGACAGTAATTTGTTCACCCACCTTATTATTTGCCTTCAAGAGAGAAGCCTCTAGTGAAACTTATGGCCCCCGTGTCTATTTTCCATCATATTAGTTTCTGATCTACTATTTTGCAATCTTTTATTTTTAGATATATAAACAAAAAAAACCCAAAAATTTATCTTTTGTTTAGTTTTATATCTCTATCTCTATCAGATATCACTTTTGCAAGTGAGATGAAGCGATTGACAACCCCTTTACTACGCTGGGTGCAAGTGTTTGATTGTTTGTGCAGGTATTGGTGATTTGCATGTTCTTTTGCTATTGGATTGATACCTTGGTTCTTAACATAAGTAAATACTTATCTCTCCATTGCTTCATCACCCTTTCCTCTTCAAGGGAAAAACCAATGCAAGCTCAATAAGTAGCACATGGCGCCTGGCTTTCTGCCTTGGCACTCGATCACATGCCCTCCACGTCTGCCACCAACCCTGCGCAATGCATGCGGCATACGTGGCAGAAATGGCAAGGGCAGGGGAATTAGTGGAATGGCGCTTACCCCCTCGTGAACGTGGGACATGGGCGACTCATGGATGATGGCATAAATATCCCCACGGCGTCTCAGACGACGCACGAAAAAACCCAGAAACTGACTTAAGCACAGGTTAATGAAGAAGCAAAGAAGACCAAGAAAGAGGAGAATATCATCGTAAATGCCCTGCTTGTACCTGACAGGGCCTACCCCAACGATGCTTGATTTCTACTATGCAACTTTATTCTTGTAGACACGTGTTGGGCCTACAAGCGCAGAGTTCTGTAGGAAAGTAACAATTTTCCCTCAAGTGGATGACCTAAGGTTTATCAATTTGTGAGAGGTGTAGGATGAAGATGGTCTCTCTCAAATGACCCTGCAACCAAATACAAGAAATCTCTTGTGTCCCCAACACACCCAATATAATGGAAAATCGTATAGGTGCACTAGTTCGGCAAAGAGATGCTGATAAAAGTGTAATATTGATGGTAGAATTATATTTTTATAATCTAAATAAATAAAAATAACAAGGTAGCAAATAGTAAACGGGCACAAAAACGGTATTTCAATGCTTAAAAAAAGGCCTAGGGTCCGTACTTTTGCAAGTGCAGTCTCTCAACAATGCTAATATAATTGGATCATATAACCACCCCTCAACGTGCGATGAAGAATCACCCCAAAGTTCCTATCTAGCGAAGAACATAAGACAAAATTGTTTGTAGGGTACGAAACCACCTCAAAGCTATTCTTTCCGATCAATCTATCCTAGAGTTCATACTAAAATAACACGGAGCTATTCTTTCTGATCGATCTATCCAAGAATTCATACTAAAATAACATGAAAGCAAATTCAGATTCATAATATTCAATCCATACAAAGAACTTCAAAGAGTGCCCCAAGATTTCTATCGGAGAAACAAAGACAAGAACATGCATCAACCCCTATGCATAGATTACCCCAATGTCACCTCGGGAATCTGCGAGTTGAGTGCCAAAACATATATCAAGTGAACCAATACGATACCCCATTGTCACCACGAGTATTCAATTGCAAGACATATATCAAGTGTTCTCAAATCCATAAAAGTATTCAATCCGATAACAACAAAATTCAAAGGGAAAAACTCAATTCATCACAACAAGATAGAGAGGGGAAAACACCATATGATCCTACTATATTAACAAAGCCCGCGATACATCACGATCGTGACATCTCAAGAAGATGAGAGAGAGAGAGATTAAACACATAGCAACTGGTACAAACCTTCAACCCCGAGGGTGGACTACCCCTCCTCATCGTGGTGGACACCGGGATGTTGAAGATGGCCACCAGTAATGATTTCCCCCTCCGGCAGTGTGCCATAATGGGGTCTAGATTAGTTTTCGGTGGCTACAGAGCCTTGCGGCGGTGGAACTTCTGATCTAGGTTAACCCCCAGGGTTTCTGGAATTTTTCGGAATTTATAGGGTAAAGAGGGGGTGCGGGAGGCCACCGAGGTGGCCACAACCCACCTGGGCGCGCCCTGGTGGGTTGTGCCCCCCTTGGGGCACCCCCAGGTGCTACTCTGGCCCATCCTGGGTGTTCTGGTGTGTTGTGCCTGCTACCTCTTGAGCATGCGTTGGTTTTCCCTTGAAGAGGAAAGGGTGATGCAGCAAAGTAGCTTAAGTATTTCCCTCAGTTTTGGGGAACCAAGGTATGAATCCAGGAGGAGACTACACGCAAGTCCCCCAGTACCTGCACAAACAAACAAGAACCTCGCAACAAACGCGATAAAGGGGTTGTCAATCCCTTCACGGTCACTTACGAAAGTGAGATCTGATAAAGATAATAAGATAAATATTTTTGGTATTTTTGTTGTATAGATTCGAAAATAAAGATTCAAAATAAATAGTAAACTAGAATTGTAGATCGGAAACTTATATGATGTAAAGTAGACCCCGGGGCCATAGGTTTCACTAGTGGCTTCTCTCAAGATAGCATATATTACGGTGGGTGAACGAATTACTGCCGAGCAATTGATAGAAAAGCGCATAGTTATGAGAATATCTAGGCATGATCATTAACATAGGCATCACATCCGTGTCAAGTAGACCGAAATGACTCTGCATCTACTATTATTACTCCACACATCGACCGCTATCCAACAAGCATCTTGAGTGTTAAGTTCATAAGAACAGAGTAACGCATTAGGCAAGATGACATGATGTAGAGGGATAAACTCAAGCAATATGATAGAAACCCCATCTTTTTTATCCTCGATGGCAACAATACAATACGTGTCGGTTCCCTTTTTGTCAATGGGATCGAGCACTGCAAGATTGAACCCAAAGCTAAGCACTTCTCCCATTGCAAGAAAGATCAATCTAGTAGGCCAAACCAAACTGATAATTCGAAGAGACTTGCAAAGATATCAAATCATGCATATAAGAATTCAGAGAAGAATCAAATATTGTTCATAGATAAACTTGATCATAAACCCACAATTCATTAGATCTCGACAAACAGACCGCAAAAATAATTAAATCGAATAGATCTCCAAGAACATCGAGGAGAACTTTGTATTATGATCCAAAGAGAGAGAAGAAGCCATCTAGCTAATAACTATGGACCCGAAGGTCTGTGGTAAACTACTCACGCATCATTGGAGAGGCTATGGTGTTGATGTAGAAGCCCTCCGGGATCGAATCCCCCTCCGGCAGATCGCCAGAAAAGGTCCCCAGATGGGATCTCACGGGTACAGAATGTTGCAGAGGTGCAAAAGTGGTTTCGTGGTTCCCCTGGATGTTTTCAGGGTATAAGAGTATATATAGGAGAAAGAAGTAGGTCGGTGGAGCTACGAGGGGCCCACGAGGGTGGGGGGCGCGCCTGCCCCCTTGGGCACGCCGCCCTACCTCATGGCCGCCTCGTTGCTTCCTTGACCTCCACTCCAAGTCTCTTGGATAGTGTTTGTTCCAAAAAAGATCCTCGCGAAGGTTTCATTCCGTTTGGATTCCGTTTGATATTCCTTTTCTGTGAAACACTGAAATAGGGAAAAACAACAATTTGCACTGGGCCTTCGGTTAATAGGTTAGTCCCAAAAATAATATAAAAGTGCATAATAAAGCCCATTAAACATCGAAAACAGATAATATAATAGCATGGAACAATAAAAATATTATAGATGTGTTGGAGACGTATCAAGCATCCCCAAGCTTAATTCCTACTTGTCCTCAAGTAGGTAGATGATAAAAACAGAATTTTTGATGTGGAATGTTACCTAACATAATTTTCAATGTAATTCTCTTTATTGCAGTAGGAATGTTTAGATCCAAAAGATTCCAAACAAAAGTTTAATATTGACATAAAAATAATAATACTTCAAGCATGCTAACCAAGCAATTATGTCTTACCAAAATAACATAGCCAAAGAAAGCTTATCCCGACAAAATCATATAGTTTGGCCATGATTCATTTTCATCACACAAAATGCTCCCATCATGAACAACCTCGATGACAAGCCAAGCAATTGTTTCATACTTAGCCTTTTCAAACTCTTTCAACTTTCATGCAATATATGAGCGCGAGCCATGGACATAGCACTATGAGTGGAATAGAATATGATGACGGAGGTTGTGTAAGAAGACAAAAAAAGAAAGTCTCACATTGACGCGGCTAACCAACGGGCTATGTAGATGCCAATCAATTGATGTCAATGCAAGAAGTAGGGCTTGCCATGCAACGGATGCACTAGAGCTATAAATATATGAAAGCTCAACAAAAGAAACTAAGTGGGTGTGCATCCAACTTGTTTGCTGACGAAGACCTAGGGCATTTTCAGGATGCCCATCACTGTAATATACAAGCCAAGTTCTATAATGAAAGATTCCCACTAGTATATGAAAGTGACAACATAAGAGAGTCTCTATCATGAAGATCATGGTGCTACTTTGAAGCACAAGTTTGGAAAAAGGATAGTAACATTGCCCCTTCTCTCTTTTTCTCTCATTTTTTGGGCCGTTTTTTCTCTCTTTTTTATGGCCTCTTTTTTTCATCTGGAATCTCATCCCGACTTGTGGGGGAATCATAGTCTCCATCATCCTTTCCTCACATGGGACAATGCTCTAATAATGAAAATCATCACACTTTTATTTACTTACAACTCAAGAATTACAACTCGATACTTAGAAGAAAATATGACTCTATGTGAATGCCTCCGGTGGTGTACCGGGATGTGCAATGTATCAAGAGTGACATGTATGAAAGAATTATGAAGGTGGATTTTCCACAAATACAATGTCAACTACATGATCATGCAAACCAATATGACAATGATGGAGTGTGTCAAAATAAACGGAACGGTGGAAAGTTGCATGGCAATATATCTCGGAATGGCTATGGAAATGACATATTAGGTAGGTATGGTGCCTGTTTTGAGGAACATATAAGGAGCCTTATGTGTGATAGAGTTTATCATATCACGGGGTTTGGATGCACCAGCGAAGTTTGCACCAACTCTCGAGGTGAGAAAGAGCAATGCACGGTACCAAAGAGGCTAGCAATGATGGAAGGGTGAGTGTCCGTATAATCCATGGACTCAACATTAGTCATAAACAACTCACATAATTATTGTAAAAATCTACAAGTCATCAAAACCAAGCACTATGCGCATGCTCCTAGGGGGATAGATTGGTAGGAAAAGACCATCGCTCGTCCCCGACCGCCACTCATAAGCAAAGCAATCAAAGAACACCTCATGCTTAAAATTTGTCACACAACATTTACCGTACGTGCATGCTACGGGACTTTCCAACTTCAACACAAGTATTTCTCAATTCCGCAATTACTCAACTAGCACGACTCTAATATTACCACCTTTATATCTCAAAACAACTACATACCAAATTTCTCATAATATTTAATGCACTCTATATGAAAGTTTTTATTATACCCATCCCGGATGCCTATCATATTAGGACTAATTTTATAGCCAAAGAAAATTACCATGCTGTGCTAAAAGACTCTCAAAATAATATAACTCTTTTGTGGTGTGTTTGTTGGGATCGATGAACTTTCAGTTTAAGATCAGATCTATCTTTTTATATCCATGAAACTATTTGAGTTTCTTTGATCTCTTTTATGCATGATCTCTTATAGCCTCATATTTCTTCTCTGATATTTGGGTTTTGTTTGGCCAAACTGATCTATTTATCTTGCAATGGGAAGAGGTGCTTTGTAGTGGTTTCGATCATACGGTGCTTGATCCCAGTGACAGAAGGGGAACCGACACATATGTATCACTGGTACTAAGGATAAAACGAGGGGTCTATCTCTACATAGATACATCTTGTCTACATCATGTCATCATTATTATTGCATTACTCCATTTCTCCATGAATTTTAATACACTAGATGCATGCTGGATAGCGGTCGATGTGTGGAGAATAGTAGTACATGCAGGCAGGAGTCGGTCTACTAATCTTGGACGTGATGCCTATGTAATGATCATTGCCAGGATATTATCATGATTATTTGAAGTTCTATCAATTACACAATAGTAATTTGTTCACCCACCGTTTTCTATTTTTCTCGAGAGAAGCCACTAGTGAAACCAACGGCCCCCGGGTCTCTTTCCCATATTATTTGCCTTTGCGATCTATTTGCCTTTGCTTTTATTTTCAGATCTATTAAACTAAAAACACAAAAGTACCTTTCTGCATTTTATTCTTATTTATTTTATTTGATGTTCGATCTATCAATCTACTACAATTTATCTCACGTCCGTTTGCTTATCTTGAGGCGCCGTACCCGGAAGGGATTGAAAACCCCTTTTAACACGTCGAGTTGCAAGGATTTGTTATCTGTGTGCAGGTGTTGTTTATGTTGTGTTGCTTGGTTCTCCTACTGGTTCGATAACCTTGGTTTCACATCTGAGGGAAATACCTACCGCTGCTATGCTGCATCATTCCTTCCTCTTTGGGGAAATACCGACATAGCTTCAAGCCGCATTAGCCCCATAGGTGGCTGGGTTCTACCATGACATATGTGGAGCCACTGAGTTCATTTGGACTAAGCTACTACCGAAACCATAACAATTCAGATCCATCGATATGGATCTTGGTCCCACCGAGATGGCCTTGCCAACTATGTGTTGCTTGTTGCAATTGTTTTGGTCCCACCAAGAATTTCAATCGGTCTCACCGAGATGGCTTGACCAACACTCAGTTGACTTACTGCTTCACTTCGGTCCCACCAAGATGATGCAATTGGTGCCACTGAGACAAGGTTTTCCCTAAGCCATGCACATTGGCCCCTCAGAGTTGTTCCCGTTGGTCCACCGAGATTCCTAACGTTCATATTTTTACATAGGTCAGTGCCACTGAGATATCTGATCGGCACCACCGAGTTGGGTCAAAAGTGTCTGACGGTTGGATTTCCTTTGGATGCTATATATATATATCTCCACCCCTTCTTCCTCATTGAGGAGAGCCATCAGAACATCCCTACACTTCCATCAGTCATTTTCTGAGGGATAACCAGCTACTCATGTGTTGAGATCAAGAGATTCCATTCCTACCATTTGAACCTTGATTTCTAGCATTTCTGTCACAACCTAGCTAGTCATGCATTAGAGTGTTGCATCATGTTTACTCTTTCATCAGAAACTTGAAATGGGGATGACAGAACCCCTAGTCCCCTCTGAAACCAACTAGGGTTACTAAAATAATTTTTCAATGAACCTGAAATGCCCTTCTAAAATGCCCATCATTTTTGTCTTGGTTCAGAACCTCTGCCGAAAATGGTGCACATTTTCCTAGGCCATCCTAGGGTTTTTGAATTAAATCATAAATATTTGAATTTGGGCATTTAAAATAATATAAAATATTTAAATGCTCAAATATCTCCAAACTAAAATGTTTCATGTTGGAAATAATCCAACTATGGGCCAGGAATAGTTTGGTGATTTTTGAACTTGCCTAGGTATTTTATTTAATTCAACAAAGTTGTAGATATATTAAAGAAAACAGAAACAGAAATAAAAAGGGGGAAAACTTACCTGGGCTCCTCCACTGTGCGGCCCAGCCAGCTGGCCGGCCCAGCCAGCAGCGGCCCAGCCCACCACTGCAGCTCTCCGTCGTCTTCCTCCCCTCGCCCCGAAGCTGCTGCGTGCTCGCGCGCGCACGCCCGCGCGGCCACCTCCTGCTTGCCGACGCGCTCCTGGCCGCGTGGACGACTCCCGCAGGCCGTCCCGATCCCCCCTGCTCTCTCTCACTCTCCCCCGGCTCTCCCCTCCTCTCCCTCGCTCTCTCTCTCTCACACGGCCGAACACCACCGTCGCCGCCGTTCGCCATAGCAGCCATCTCCGGCCACCCCTCGCTTCCCCGACTAGCTCAGGAGCTCCGCCTCGACTCCCTCTTCCTCCCCACCGCTCCACAGCTCCCCGGAAGCCCTGCATCGCCGCCACGTCGCCGTTCCCCTCTTCGGGCTCCGACCACCGTCGCCGTCGAATTCGCCGTCTCCAGCGCGTCCCCGAGCCCGCTTCGACGCCCACTGCAACCGCGGTGAGCTACGCCACCGTTTCCCCCTCTCCTTCCCCTCGTTCCCTCACCGTAGCCACCTCCCCACCACGGCCGAACCTCCGCCGTCGCCGAGCTCGCCGTCGACGCAGCTCCAGTGACCATTTGGTCACCCCGGCGAGTCCAACGAGTTCGCAAGACCCCGTAGAGCATCCCTAGCGCCTCGCTTTGCTCGACTTCGAGCTCCAGCACCGTTCCCGTCGACTCCGGCCACCCCGACCCCAACGGGCTCCGCCAAGAGCTGCGGGTTGGCCTCAGCTCCACTCCGGTGGTCTCCGCGGTCCGTTTGGTGGCCGAAATGACCAAAACCACTTCCGCCGCCGCGTCGGGCTCGCCGGCGACTAAACGCCGGCAGCCGACATTAACTTTGACCACGGGTGGGCCCTTGTTGACTCCCCTGAGTCAATGACAGGTGGGGCCCAGCCCTGTTATTTAAACAGGATTAGTTTTAATTAAGTTTTAATTAAAATAATCACCCTGACATGCGGGACCCACTGTCAGGTTTGACCTGGACCAGTTCCGTTGACCTGCTGACGTCACACTGACGTCAGGCTGACGCAGTAATTGATTTTCTGGATTTAAATTAAATCAGGAAATTCCAGAATATTATTTAAACTTCAAAAATTCATAACTTTTATTCTGTAACTCCAAATTGGACAAATTATATATGAAAAATGATCAGAAAAATCCAATCTATCCATCTGTACTATTTTCATGCATGACCAAACAAGTTAAATTGATGTTTTAAGCAGAACAAGGAAAAGCACTTTAAAATGCCATATTTGAATTTGAAATTTGAATCTTTGATTCAAATTTGTTCAAACCCTTCTGGCTTTAGTTGCATTAGCCCAATACACTCATATTGCCATGTTTCATGCATGCATCATATTGTTGCACATTGTTTGGTGATGCTTGTGTATCGATGCCCTTGCGACAGGTTCTGTCCCCGAGGAGTACCGTGATTACCCTAACGAAGAACCGTATCCGTGCATCGAACCATCAGGCAAGCAACCAACCATTTGATCATATCGATACAATCCCATGTTCTCGTTCCTGCTCTCTTTTACTGCATTAAGACAACGCGATTCAAACTGCTGTGTGCTACGGTAGTTGAACCCATTTCCTCTGCATGACCTGTCATTGCCACAGTAACTAGATGAAACCCACTAGCATGTGTAGGAGTTGCTTGAGCCATATGTATGTGTTGTTCCTACCTTGCTATGCCTGCTATGCTTAGAGTCGTGTCAGGTCTGGTTCATCTGGGTGATGGGCTGGAGTGAAATGATTATGTCGGTAATGAGAGTGGTGTGGTGAACACGATTTGGTAAAGGTATCGATGAAAGGCCATGTAGGAGTACATGGTGGGTTGTTTCATTGAAGCCGACCTTAAGCACTGAGATCTGTATGTGTGATTTAAGAATCAGCTACTACCATGCATTGGGCCCGAAACCAATGGACCCTCTCGGCTTCTTATTCACCCTAGTTCTCCGTCCAGGAGTTGCAAGTAGTTTCTGGTGTTTGTAGCCTATTGGAGGCCGTGGACAGCGCTGACCGTAGGGGTGGGCTGTGATGCGGTAGGTATGTGGCCGGGTGTACCGAATACCCGTTAGGTATCTCGGGAACCCTGTTCACATCATTCGGGGCCGTATGGGAAACCTCGGCCGGACTCCCTGCGGATGGAACCTGAATAGGCGATAAACCTGGACTGGAGGCTTAGGTGATTAGGTAGGTCGTGGCCGACACCCACGTTGGGCTTCCGCTTGAAGGTTGCCGAGTACATGTCGTGTAAACGACGGTAAGTGGTGAGAGCGTGTATGAAGAAGTACCCCCTGCAGGGTTAACATGATCTATTCGAATAGCCGCGTCCGCGGTAAAGGACTACTTGGTTGCCTATACAGTTCATAGACAAGTAAATGGAAACTGTTAAAAACCTCAAGATAAGTGTGAGTGCCGAGGATGGCTCTTCCGTAGGAAGACGGAGGCGGATCCTCGGTAGTGTATTGAAGTGGTGAGTAGTGGACTCGTGTACGCAAAACCATTTCAAGTTGGAGTATCGTAGGTTAGCCTAGCCAAGAGTCAAAGCTGGCTTGCTGCAATAACTCCACCAACCCTTCTTGATACTATGCATGTATGTAGGATCTGATGTAAGTCTTGCTGAGTACCTTTGTACTCATGTTGCTATAATCTACATTTTTACAGAAGACGCTGCAACCCCTTCTGATGGGTTCTATGTAGACGTTGACATCAACGAGTAGGCTAAAAGACCCAGGTGGTGACCCTGAGCTTGTGAAGGACCACATAGTATAGCCAGAGGCTTTCCAAGCCTCTTTTATTTTACTAGTTGTCTGTACTCAGACAAGTTACTTCCGCTGCTGGCTTGTATGATTGTATGACTTGTATGTTGGGTCGTGAGACCCGTACCTTTGTGTGTATGTTATGTATGGCTCACTGAGCCTTAAATAAAGTACTTGTGTCATAGAGTCATGTTGTGATGCTTCGTTGTATTTGCACATATCGAGCATATTGTGTGTATGATTGAAATGCTTGGTATGTGTGGGATCTGACTATCTAGTTGTTTATCTTTAGTAGCCTCTCTTACCAGGAAATGTCTCCTAGTGTTACCGCTGAGCCATGGTAGCTTGCTACTGCTCTGGAACACTTAGGCTGGCCGGCATGTGTCCTTCTTCGTTCCTGTGTCTGTCCCTTCGGGGAAATGTCACGCTTTGAGTACCGGAGTCCTGTTAGCCCGCTACAGCCCGGTTTACCGGAGTCCTGCTAGCCCAGTGCTACAGCCCGGACCCACTTGCTGATGACCGACACGTTCGAAGCTGGGTCATGGATGCCTGTCCCTGTAAGTCTGTGCCACTTTGGGTTTACGACTAGTCATGTCAGCCCGGGCTCTTTATCATATGGATGCTAGCGACACTATCATATACGTGAGCCAAAAGGCGCAAACGGTCCCAGGAAAAGGTAAGACGACACCCGTGGGGATACCGTGCGTGAGGCCGCAAAGTGATATGAGGTGTTACCAGCTAGATCGATGTGACATCGAGTCGGGGTCCTGACAGAGTTGGCATCAGAGCCGGACTGCCTGTAGGTTCTCCAAGCCAAACTGGTCGATGTTGAGTCTAGAAATTCTTTAGTTATATGTAGGGGAATTGTTTGTGGGTTGGAACGTAAGGCTCTTTTTACTCCTTATACCTTATGACTTTCTGATCTGAGTCAGTCCATTCTTCCACCGGGGGTTAAGGAATTAGGATCTGTTCTCTCTATCAGGATCACGAGTTACTAATCAGTAGTACCTTATAAGTTTGATGGTTACCAGCCTAGTTCAGTTCTACTACCACATTATGTTGCCAGAATGGTTTCAGAACTTTGATATGATGATGATGATGAGTGGGTACGAAATCCTTTGTCAAATGTCTCAAATCCTTTTTGAGCATTTACAGCTGTTATGCTGCCGAAATTTTGCTAGAAATTCTAATGCCTTTGCATTATGATTGTGCTTTCAGATGGCCACTCGCGACCTCAATCAAGTGGTTCGCCTGACTCGATGCCTAGATGTACCCGGCCATACTGCTAAGTTGGTCAGGGTAATGACTGAGGCTGGATACCGCTGGTATCCCGAGTACACGGTCGAAGAGCAATTCCGAGATTTTAATCAAAGCCAGTATCTCTGCACTGTCAGGATATTTCCATCTTATCCTGGATCTACCGAGCCTCTTCACTGCTCCTATGGACTCGGGGTTACTATTGAGATGGCTGTGCAGGACGCCGCCTACTCTATGATGACCATTATGCGAGTCAGATCTGGGTTATTTCGGGACT
>NC_041384.1:323460400-323476269 GCF_002162155.2 Triticum dicoccoides
TCAGTATATTGCTAACTGCGACGTCTGTCGTCGTGTAAAAGCAGAGCACCAACGGCCTGCTGGCACCCTTCAACCCTTAGCTATTCCTGAATGGAAATGGGATAAAATTGGTATGGATTTTATTACCGGTTTTCCCAGGACCAAGAGAGGGAATAATGCTATCTTCGTCGTGGTCGATCGTCTTTCCAAAGTAGCCCATTTCCTACCTGTTCGAGAGAGTATAACCGCTAGCCAGCTGGCAGACCTATACATCTCCCGAATAGTGTCCCTTCATGGTGTCCCTTTGGAAATTAACTCGGATCGAGGAAGTCTTTTCACCTCTCGATTTTGGGAAAGTTTCCAAAATGCTATGGGAACCCGTCTTTCCTTTAGCACCGCTTTCCACCCTCAGTCGAGTGGTCAAGTGGAACGCGTCAACCAAATTCTAGAAGACATGCTTCGAGCCTCTGTTATCTCATTCAGAATGGACTGGGAGAAGTGCCTTCCGTTTGCCGAATTCGCTTACAACAACAGCTATCAATCTAGCTTGGGTAAAGCCCCTTTTGAAGTTCTCTATGGACGACGATGTCGAACACCCCTTAACTGGTCAGAGACCAGGGAAAGACAATTCTTTGGCTCGGATATGATTCAGGAAGCAGAAGAACAAGTTCGTATCGTTCGTGAAAAGTTGAAAACAGCCCAATCCCGTCAAAAGAGTCAATATGACCGAAAACATAAGGCTATGACTTTCGAGGTTGACGAGAAGGCCTATCTTCGGGTCACCCCTCTGAAGGGAACCCATCGTTTCGGTATCAAAGGCAAATTGGCTCCTCGTTACATTGGACCTTTTCGCATTCTTGCCAAACGAGGAGAAGTTGCCTACCAGTTGGAACTACCTCCACACCTCTCCAGAGTTCACGATGTCTTCCACGTTTCTCAACTCAGGCGTTGCTTCTCGGATCCTATCCGTGAAGTGGACCACGAAACGCTTGATCTCCAAGATGATCTTACATATCGAGAGTACCCCATTCGTATCCTCGATCAGGCCGAACGTACCACCCGACGTCATAATATCAAGTTTCTCAAGGTTCAATGGTCGCACCATTCTGAGGATGAAGCAACTTGGGAAAGGGAGGATCGTCTTCGACTCGAGTACCCCACCTTCTTCCCGGAGGAACCCAAATCTCGGGACGAGATTCTTTTGAGTGGGGGTGAGTTGTCACAACCTAGCTAGTCATGCATTAGAGTGTTGCATCATGTTTACTCTTTCATCAGAAACTTGAAATGGGGATGACAGAACCCCCAGTCCCCTCTGAAACCAACTAGGGTTACTAAAATAATTTTTCAATGAACCTGAAATGCCCTTCTAAAATGCCCATCATTTTTGTCTTGGTTCAGAACCTCTGCCAAAAATGGTGCACATTTTCCTAGGCCATCCTAGGGTTTTTGAATTAAATCATAAATATTTGAATTTGGGCATTTAAAATAATATAAAATATTTAAATGCTCAAATATCTCCAAACTAAAATGTTTCATGTTGGAAATAATCCAACTATGGGCCAGGAATAGTTTGGTGATTTTTGAACTTGCCTAGGTATTTTATTTAATTCAACAAAGTTGCAGATATATTAAATAAAACAAAAACAGAAATAAAAAGGGGGAAAACTTACCTGGGCTCCTCCACTGTGCGGCCCAGCCAGCTGGCCGGCCCAGCCAGCAGCGGCCCAGCCCACCACTGCAGCTCTCCGTCGTCTTCCTCCCCTCGCCCCGAAGCTGCTGCGTGCTCGCGCGCGCACGGCCGCGCGGCCACCTCCTGCTTGCCAACGCGCTCCTGGCCGCGTGGACGACTCCCGCAGGCCGTCCCGGTCCCCCCTGCTCTCTCTCACTCTCCCCCGGCTCTCCCCTCCTCTCCCTCGCTCTCTCTCTCTCACACGGCCGAACACCACCGTCGCCGCCGTTCGCCATAGCAGCCATCTCCGGCCACCCCTCGCTTCCCCGACTAGCTCAGGAGATCCGCCTCGACTCCCTCTTCCTCCCCACCGCTCCACAGCTCCCCGGAAGCCCTGCATCGCCGCCACGTCGCCGTTCCCCTCTTCGGGCTCCGACCACCGTCGCCGTCGAATTCGCCGTCTCCAGCGCGTCCCCGAGCCCGCTTCGACGCCCACTGCAACCGCGGTGAGCTACGCCACCGTTTCCCCCTCTCCTTCCCCTCGTTCCCTCACCGTAGCCACCTCCCCACCACGGCCGAACCTCCGCCGTCGCCGAGCTCGCCGTCGACGCAGCTCCGGTGACCATTTGGTCACCCCGGCGAGTCCAACGAGTTCGCAAGACCCCGTAGAGCATTCCTAGCGCCTCGCTTTGCTCGACTTCGAGCTCCAGCACCGTTCCCGTGCACGACCGAACCCCGGCGGCCGCAGCCGAGCTCGCCGCCGTCGACTCCGGCCACCCCGACCCCAACGGGCTCCGCCAAGAGCTGCGGGTTGGCCTCAGCTCCACTCCGGTGGTCTCCGCGGTCCGTTTGGTGGCCGAAATGACCAAAACCACTTCCGCCGCCGCGTCGGGCTCGCCGGCGACTAAACGCCGGCAGCCGACATTAACTTTGACCACGGGTGGGCCCTGGTTGACTCCCCTGAGTCAATGACAGGTGGGGCCCAGCCCTGTTATTTAAACAGGATTAGTTTTAATTAAGTTTTAATTAAAATAATCACCCTGACATGCGGGACCCACTGTCAGGTTTGACCTGGACCAGTTCCGTTGACCTGCTGACGTCACACTGACGTCAGGCTGACGCAGTAATTGATTTTCTGGATTTAAATTAAATCAGGAAATTCCAGAATATTATTTAAACTTCAAAAATTCATAACTTTTATTCTGTAACTCCAAATTGGACAAATTATATATGAAAAATGATCAGAAAAATCCAATCTATCCATCTGTACTATTTTCATGCATGATCAAACATGTTAAATTGATGTTTTAAGCAGAACAAGGAAAAGCACTTTAAAAGGCCATATTTGAATTTGAAATTTGAATCTTTGATTCAAATTTGTTCAAACCCTTCTGGCTTTAGTTGCATTAGCCCAATACACTCATATTGCCATGTTTCATGCATGCATCATATTGTTGCACATTGTTTGGTGATGCTTGTGTATCGATGCCCTTGCGACAGGTTCTGTCCCCGAGGAGTACCGTGATTACCCTAACGAAGAACCGTATCCGTGCATCGAACCATCAGGCAAGCAACCAACCATTTGATCATATCGATACAATCCCATGTTCTCGTTCCTGCTCTCTTTTACTGCATTAAGACAACGCGATTCAAACTGCTGTGTGCTATGGTAGTTGAACCCATTTCCTCTGCATGACCTGTCATTGCCACAGTAACTAGATGAAACCCACTAGCATGTGTAGGAGTTGCTTGAGCCATATGTATGTGTTGTTCCTACCTTGCTATGCCTGCTATGCTTAGAGTCGTGTCAGGTCTGGTTCATCTGGGTGATGGGCTGGAGTGAAATGATTATGTCGGTAATGAGAGTGGTGTGGTGAACACGATTTGGTAAAGGTATCGATGAAAGGCCATGTAGGAGTACATGGTGGGTTGTTTCATTGAAGCCGACCTTAAGCACTGAGATCTGTATGTGTGATTTAAGAATCAGCTACTACCATGCATTGGGCCCGAAACCAATGGACCCTCTCGGCTTCTTATTCACCCTAGTTCTCCGTCCAGGAGTTGCAAGTAGTTTCTGGTGTTTGTAGCCTACTGGAGGCCGTGGACAGCGCTGACCGTAGGGGTGGGCTGTGAAGCGGTAGGTACGTGGCCGGGTGTACCGAATACCCGTTAGGTATCTCGGGAACCCTGTTCACATCGTTCGAGGCCGTATGGGAAACCTCGGCCGGACTCCCTGCGGATGGAACCTGAATAGGCGATAAACCTGGACTGGAGGCTTAGGTGATTAGGTAGGTCGTGGCCGACACCCACGTTGGGCTTCCGCTTGAAGGTTGCCGAGTACATGTCGTGTAAACGACGGTAAGTGGTGAGAGCGTGTATGAAGAAGTACCCCCTGCAGGGTTAACATGATCTATTCGAATAGCCGCGTCCGCGGTAAAGGACTACTTGGTTGCCTATACAGTTCATAGACAAGTAAATGGAAACTGTTAAAAGCCTCAAGATAAGTGTGAGTGCCGAGGATGGCTCTTCCGTAGGAAGACGGAGGCGGATCCTCGGTAGTGTATTGAAGTGGTGAGTAGTGGACTCGTGTGCGCAAAACCATTTCAAGTTGGAGTATCGTAGGATAGTCTAGCCAAGAGTCAAAGCTGGCTTGCTGCAATAACTCCACCAACCCTTCTTGATAATATGCATGTATGTAGGATCTGATGTAAGTCTTGCTGAGTACCTTTGTACTCATGTTGCTATAATTTACATTTTTTTACAGAAGACGCTGCAACCCCTTCTGATGGGTTCTATGTAGACGTTGACATCAACGAGTAGGCTAAAGGCCCAGGTGGTGACCCTGAGCTTGTGAAGGACCATGTAGTATAGCTAGGCTTTCCAAGCCTCTTTTATTTTACTAGTTGTCTGTACTCAGACAAGTTACTTCCGCTGCTGGTTTGTATGACTGTATGACTTGTATGTTGGGTCGTGAGACCCGTACCTTTGTGTATGTTATGTATGGCTCCCTGAGCCTTAAATAAAGTACTTGTGTCGTAGAGTCATGTTGTGATGCTTCGTTGTATTTGCACATATCGAGCATATTGTGTGTATGATTGAAATGCTTGGTATGTGTGGGATCTGACTATCTAGTTGTTTATCTTTGGTAGCCTCTCTTACCGGGAAATGTCTCCTAGTGTTACCGCTGAGCCATGGTAGCTTGCTACTGCTCTGGAACACTTAGGCTGGCCGGCATGTGTCCTTCTTCGTTCCTGTGTCTGTCCCTTCGGGGAAATGTCACGCTTTGAGTACCGGAGTCCTGTTAGCCCGCTACAGCCCGGTTTACCGGAGTCCTGCTAGCCCAGTGCTACAGCCCGGACCCACTTGCTGATGACCGACACGTTCGAAGCTGGGTCATGGATGCCTGTCCCTGTAAGTCTGTGCCACTTTGGGTTTACGACTAGTCATGTCAGCCCGGGCTCTTTATCATATGGATGCTAGCGACACTATCATATACGTGAGCCAAAAGGCGCAAACGATCCCGGGAAAAGGTAAGACGACACCCGTGGGGATACCGTGCGTGAGGCCGCAAAGTGATATGAGGTGTTACCAGCTAGATCGATGTGACATCGAGTCGGGGTCCTGATAATTTCCCAAGTTGCTTTCCACTCAAATCCTGTTTTTACCATAGCCAAATCTGTGAAAGAGAGTTGAGTGTTGGAGATACTATCATTTGAAGCACAAGAGCAAGGAACTCATCATCAACACATCGTATATTGCCTTTTGGAGAGTGGTGTTTCCTAGAGCTTGGGAGCCTCCGACATGATGTGGAGGTGAACCAAGAAGTTTGTAAGGGCAAGGAGATCGCCTACTTCGTGAAGATCTACAGGAGTGAGGAAAGTCCTTCGTGGGTGATGGCCAAGGTGGGATAGACATGCCCTTCATGGGTTAAAGTCTCCATCAACATTGATGTACGATGGCACTACCTATCGGAACCATGCCAAAAATCATCATGTCCCCATTGCGTTTTCCTTCTCCAAATCCTTCCCTTTACTTACATGTGCAATGCTTTACATTCTGCTGCTATACTCTAAGACTTGCATGTGTAGTGTGTTACTTGACTTGTAATAGTTGCTAAAATTTGCCTACAACTAAAATTGGGAAAAGGATATATTTTTATTTGGTCAAGTAGTCTAATCACCCCCCTCTAGACATACTTTCGATCCTACAAGTGGAATTTAGATTTGGTCTCCGTAAGCCTTTATTTCCATTGCTTTGGTGATCATAGCCTTGGTTTCAAAACCTAGGAGAGTATGGCGTCTAGTGAGGGTAACTATCACCGTAGAGTTCCATATTTTGATGGTACAAAATTTTCTAGTTGGAAGCAGAAGATCAAAATGCATATTCTTGGTCATAACACCGCTGTTTGGGCTATTGTTCATATTGGATTTCAATGTTAATTCTTTGAGGATGGTAGAGAACGGGATCGTGAAGCGACCGCGGAAGAATTGAAGATGTTGCAATACAATGCTCAAGCTTGTGATATTCTCTTCAATGCATTGTGCCCCCGTGAAATTCAACAAAATCAGCCGCCTTGAGAATGCAAAGGAAATTTGGGATACTTTGATTGATATGCATGAAGGTACCGAATCCATCTAAGATTCCAAGTTGGATGTGCTTCAAAGTCAACTTGACAAGTTCAACATGAAGGATGGTGGAGGAGTCGCTGAAATGTACTCTAAGCCTGCTCTCGTCACAAATGAGATTGCCAACTTAGGAAGTAAAGAGATGACCAACAAGTTTATCATCAAGAAGATCCTTAGAGCTTTTGATGGCAAATACAATACAGTGTGCACATTCAAGTCCATGGAACTCATTGGTAGAATTGTCGCTCATGAGATGTCATCCAAGGATAAGGAAGAGCTCCACAACAAGTAAAGTGGTTGTCGGATTCGGGGCTCCGCACACCCAAGAAAGATTCGAACTCTGGGGTGCATGTGAAGGACTCAATCTCCCCAGCCTGCCAACTCGCCAATCTCTTAGGCTAGCTCGATGAACAGGAAAGGAAGAGGAGACAACAGTTTACCCATGTTCTGGCCACCTTGCGGTGTGAAACCCTACTCCTCCTTTGTGGTGGATTATCCTCGAGGTGGGCTAAGGATGAACTAGTAAAAGTGGAAGAACCACCTCAGGAGGTGTGTTCTTGTGAGCTAGTGAGGATTCAGGTGGCTCGATTGCCCTGTCCTCTCTCTCCGTCCATGGTGGTGGCTAAGCTATATTTGTAGTGGCCTTGGTCCACTTCCCTCAAAGTGAAGGCGGGAAGGGATCCCACAATGGCCAATTTCGAAGGGAGACAACTAGTACATCTTATCCTGACAAAAGGTGGTCTTCGCCTGCAAAGCTTCTCGTGTTGTGACGTCGTAGTGAGCTCGACGATGACCTCCGTCCTTTCGTCCTAGTGGTCTTTGTCTTGTAGCACGGAAATGTAAACCTTTGGCTGATTCCTCGGGACTCCGCACCTGCGCTTGTCTCTTTAGCACCAAAGAGGAAACCTTCTGTACCGCGCTCGCTGGCGCCCGCTTGGCCTTGGTCGTCATGGCTTGCGTCAACCTAACCTCACGATGTGAGCGCCTGCATAGGAATCTCCGCTCCCAGGAGCCAGCCTAGGGAGGCCACTCCCTCTGGAGGTCTTGATGTCGCCCGCCTCGCGAGGCTTGGCCCCTCGCGAGGGTCTTGTGTTGTTGATACTCGAGATGGGCCATACCAGGCCATCAATGGTGCCACGCCGTGGGCCGTAGGCAGGCAAGTCTAGGTACCCCGGTTCCCAGAACACCGACAGTAGACCTCGAGCCCAAGGCACGCTCGGACTTGGCTTCGAGGCAAAGCCAAAGGGCAAGGGCGAAGTGCCATGGGCCCCAACCGCCTGCGTACCCGGTCGATGCATGGCGATTGACAAGACATGGGTGTCTCCGCTTCCCCATGCTGCCTCGGCAACCGTTCTTCTCGACAATAGCCTACTGCATGCAAAAAAGGTCATCATTACTAGGGGATCGTGGAGGCCAACGGTTGGCCTCCCTCCTGCTATAAATGGGGGAGGGGGCGGAGCCCCTTGCTCATCTCCGTCTTCTCGTTGCTTGCTCCTTCCTCTTCCTTCTAGTCTCGCCGTCTCGTCGAATCATCAATGGCGCCACTGAGGAGGTTTCCCGCAACAGAGAAGGGGAAGGCCCCCAAGGTGGGTCTAGGCTCGCTCCCGCCCAAGAGAGGCCGTGGGCGGCCCCAAAAGCATGTGGCGACTCCGGTGGCGGCCCCTCGGGGGCATGGGCGCGCTCCTTCAACGGCGGGCGCTGCCTCCGGCAGTCGCAGTGGAGCTTCTTCCCGCGGCAAGGGCTGCCACGGACGTGGTGACCTCGGCGATGGGGGTAGGCGTGCAGCGATCATCTGGCCGCTACGACCGTGCTCCCACTTAGCCGACGCGCTTTCAGAGTTCGTCATGTGGTCGGAGAGGCCAGTGGGTGAGGGAGTCCTGGATTAGGGGGTCCTCAAACAGCCGGACTATATACTTTGGCCGGACTGTTGGACTATGAAGATACAAGATTGAAGACTTCATCCCATGTCCGGATGGGACTCTCCTTTGCGTGGAATGCAAGCTTGGCGATTCAGATATGTAGATCTCCTCCCTTGTAACCGACTCTGTGTAACCCTAGCCCCTCCAGTGTCTATATAAACCGGAGGGTTTTAGTCCGTAGGACAACAACAATCATACCATAGGCTACCTCCTAGGTTTAGCCTCTCCGATCTCGTGGTAGATCAACTCTTGTAATACTCATATCATCAAGATCAATCAAGCAGGAAGTAGGGTATTACCTCCATCGAGAGGGCCCGAACCTGGGTAAACATTGTGCCCCCGCCTCCTGTTACCATCCGATTAGACACACAGTTCGAGACCCCCTACCTGAGATCCGCCGGTTTTGACACCAACATTGGTGCTTTCATTGAGAGTTCCACTGTGCCATCACGGTAAGGCCTGATGGCTCGCCTTGTTGTCAGGGACAATGTTACCTTTGGGGGAGCCCTGGCTGTAGGCCAAACTCTCCAATTAGGCGGCTTCGTCGTGACCGCCCCATCGGCCGTCGCGCCGACGATGACTTTTCGGGTCATCAAAAACATCCTCCATGTTGGCTCGGGATTCACCGAGCAGATGGATCCAATGGAGCTCTCTTCTTTGGACGAGCTCTTGGATCGCATCGCCGCCTTGGGAGTCACTACGGACTATGATTGGATCGGGCTTAAACCCGACCAAAGGGAGATTAACTCTCCGTCGGTTACCCATCAGATAGCGGTGGTGGAGGAGCGATGCAGCGATTCTTCCTCTATGTTGAGGACAAACTATGTACGGATTCCTGAGCTCTCCGAGCCGGATACCCGTCTACGGGAGGACATGGCCCAAGCTTCGAACCTGGAATTGAACAGCGGGCTAGTACTGTTGGGCAACGTCCCAGAGCTCGAACTACCAAGCTCGGAAACTCCTTTGGGTCTCAGACTGGGCCAGGTTTTGGACTTAAATCTACCCACCCACCCTCACATAAGTGATCTTTCCTGTATTAGACAAGAGCCCCAAGAGACAGTACATCACTATTGGGCCAGATTCCTCTTTGCAATAAGCAAGGCGAAGGACTGTTGCGAGGAAGACGCAATTTCATTCTTTTGCAAAAATTGCACGGACATGGGAATCCTCAACGCGCATAAGTCACCGTGATATAACACACTTCGCTGACTTGGCGTCCATATTACGGAAGTACTGTGCGATGGAAAGCACTTGGAAATCCCAAACACAATTCTGGGATCCTCCAGCTCTAACTAAACCCTCTGTCCGAACTAAAAGGGTGTACTGTCGTAAGTCACCCAATCCAATTACAAATAAGCGAAAACCCACTACAGGGCGCGGAACCGTATTAGAGGGATGGCTCATGCAAAATTCACAGTACATCGGATACCATGCCAACACACAGCCTTAGAGCATGTTGGATACTCCGGCAGGTGGCCAGGAGCAGCGAGGACCTCCTCGTCAATAATACTGCAGAGCACCCTCCCGAGGAAAATAACAATACAGTACTGACAGTCTTCGAGAAATTTGCTTCAAATAATAGGCGCAAGCGGGCACTTCGCAGCCTCGCCAAAGTTTGCCACATTGCAATGATAAATCCATGGAACGACACAGCCATAACCTTCAATGCCAGTGACGAACCTCAATTCCGCACAACCCGAGTTCCAGCCGCTTTGGTCCTTAGTCCAATTGTGGACGGCTTCCGGCTTACTAAAGTACTCATGGACGGTGGCAGCGGATTAAACCTCATCTATGAGGAGACTCTTAGAAAAATGGAAATAGACTAGAGCCGCATTGATCAAAGCGGCATGACCTTCAGAGGAATCATCCCTAGTCGGGAGGCATGATGTGCGGGAAAAATCACACTAGATGTGGTATTCGGCTTGCTGGAGAATTACAGGTCTGAAGAAATCACATTCCAAGTGGCCCCGTTTAGTAGCGGATACCACGCCCTTTTAGGGTGAGAGGCACTCACAATCTTCCAAGCTATACCCCATTACAAGTACGTGATGCTCAAGATGCCAGGGCCCAATGGAATCATCACTCTAGCTAGTGATCCGGACATAGCACTCCGCGCCAAAAACAAAACCGCCGCACTGGCTCTCGAAGCATTATCCGAAGCGCTCGTGGCCGAAGAACTAATTGCGCTACGCTCTACAGTGGACAGGGACGACGTGATACTCGACAAAAGACCCAAGTCCACCTCTTTTAAACCAGCGGACGAAATAGTCAAATTCCAAGTCCACCCAATGGACCCTTCAAAAACAGAATCCATCGGGGCACAGCTGAACCCCACAACAGACGCCGCATTGCGGGAGTTCTTACGCGAGAATTGGGACATCTTTGCCTGGCATCCTTCAGATATGCCAGGCATCCAATGCATGCTGGTCGAGCATAGCCTAAACATTCTATAGGGATACAAGCCGGTCAAGCAAGCTCTTCGGCGTTTCTTCGAACCCAAGCAACAAGCCATGGGAGAAGAACTAGCCAAGTTACTCGATGCCGGATTCATTAGAGAAATAAAACATCCGGACTAGCTAGCAAACCTGATGATGGTACCAAAGAAGGACAAATCCTGGTGCCTATGTGTCGATTTTAATGACCTTAACAAGGCTTGCCCCATGGATCCCTTCCCCTTCCCCCGCATCGATCAAATTATCGATGCTACCGCGGGACACGACTCGTTGTGTTTCCTCGACGCATACTCCGGATACCATCAAATCAAGATGGCGGAGCCCGATAAAGCCACAACATCATTCATTACTCCATACGGCCCCTTCTATTTCAACACCATGCCTTTCGGCCTCAAAAACGCTGGTGCGACCTATCAACGCATGATTCAGACATGCCTAGAAGCACAAATCGGCAAAACAGTGGAGGCATACGTAGACGATGTGGTAATTAAAACCAGACACGTCGAATCTTTGATAGACGACTTGAGGCTCACGTTAGACAATCTCCGAGCATATGCCATTAAACTCAATCTGGAAAAATGCGTTTTCCGCGTACCCGCCGGAAAGCTGTTGGGCTTCATCATTTCCAATAGAGGAATTGAAGCGAATCCGGCTAAAATCCAAGCTCTGTCACAGTTGGCTATCCCAACAAACCTCAAGCAAATCCAGAAATTAACTGGATGCATGGCTGCCTTAAGCCGCTTTATCTCCTGATTTGGAGAAAAGGCATTACCTCTTTATCGCCTTCTTCGGCACACTGAACACTTCGAGTGGACGGACGTGGCTATGACCGGATTGGAAGAAATAAAAGCTTCCTTGGCCAGCAACCCAATCTTGGCCGCGCCAAATATAGGCGAACCAATGTTGTTATATATAGCGACAACACACCATGTTGTAAGCGCAGTGCTCGTCGTCGAACGATAAATGGACGGACATAAGTTCCCGCTTCAAAAGCCGGCATACTACATATCTATTGTCCTCACTCCATGAAAATCCCGGTACCCACATTATCAAAAGATAGCATACGCGGTCTTCATGGCTTCCCGAAAACTACGACACTACTTTAAAGAGTGTTCAATTACGGTGGCCTTTGAGGTTCCACTCAACAACATTATAAACAACCGCGATGCCACAGGCCGGATTGCTAAATGGGCTATTGAGTTCCTCCCGTTTGACATATCATACAAACCACGGCGAGCCATTAAGTCACAAGTACTGGCCGATTTCATCGCCGAATGGACAGAAGCCGAACTCCCTAAAGAATATGGCGCGTACTCCAATTGGATCATGCACTTCGACGGCTCTAAAATGCTGGCGGGTCTGGGGGAAGGCGTCGTCCTGATATCCCCAACCGGAGATACAGTCCAATACGTACTCCAAATATTATACACAGACTCCAACAACGCAGCCGAATATGAGGCCCTGTTGCATGGTCTCCGGATGGCAGTCTCCATGGGCATTCAACACCTAGAGGTGTGTGGGGATTCGAACCTCGCAATATCCCAGATAAATGGAGATTTTGATGCCAAGGACCCAAAAATGGCGGCTTATCGCAATGTCGTCCTCAAAATGTCAGCTCGATTCGAGGGGCTCGAATCCACCATGTGGTCCGAGAAAACAATCAAGCGGCGGATATCCTCGCCCGAATCGGTGCTAAGCGCGACCCTGTCCCACCTAATATTTTCCTGGAAAGGCTGTTTAAGCCATCCGTGGTGTGGGAAGGGGAGAACGGCAACAAAGTCCGGATCCGGCCACAACATCAACCCCCGAACACTCTGACGTAATCGGAGGCTCCGCCACCGAGATAACACCTTCGGCCCACGTGATTATGGCTTTCATCGCCCCGTAGACAGAACCCTTCTTGGCTTACCTAAATAGGCAAGAACTCCCGGAGGACCAAAACAAGGCACGTTGCATTGTGTGTCGGTCTAAAACCTACAAGGTCCACGAGGGAGAGCTTTATAAGAAAAGCGCTACCGGAGAACTGCAAAGGTGCATCTCCGAGGAGGAAGGACGGCAACTTTTGGTAGAAATTCATGCTAGACTCAGCGGCCATCACGCCGAAGCTCGGGCCCTTGTAAGTAAGGCCTTCCAGACAAGTTTCTACTGGCCGACAGCTCTAGCAGACGCACAGGACCTCGTTCAACATTGCGTCGGTTGCCAGCTCTTTGCAAACCAAAGCCATATGCCACCTACCGCTCTCCAAACAATCCCCATTACTTGGCCCTTTGTAGTCTGGGGGCTTGATATGGTCGGACCCCTTAAATGAGGAAGCCATAAGAAAAAGTACCTATTGGTCATGGTGGATAAATTCACCAAATGGATAGAGGCCCAACCAGTTAAAACGACCGAATCCGGACCAGTGATAGATTTCATATCCGGGGTTGTACACCGCTATGGTGTCCCCCACAGTATCATCACCGATAACGGCTCGAACTTTACAGCCGATGAGGTAAAAACTTGGTGCAGCAAATGGGCATTAAGCTCGATTATGCATCCGTCTATCACCCTCAAACTAACGGTCAAGTCGAACAAGCAAATGGTCTTATAATGAGCGGCATTAAACCCAGACTAGTGCGGTCCTTGAAGGAATCAGATATGCACTGGGTCGAGGAACTCGACTCCGTACTATGGGGGCTGCGGACCACGCCAAATCACACTACCGGATACACACCTTCCTTTATGGTGTAGGGCACAGAGGCGGTACTGCCCTGCGACGTCATTCATGACTCACCTCGCGTGCGCATGTACGAAGAGAAAGAAGCCGAGCTAGATCGGCAGGACAGTTTGGACGCCCTGGAGGAGGAGCGTGATGTGGCAAAAGCCCGATCCACATTCTATCAACAACAGGCTCGACGATATCAAAGCAGAGAAGTACGGGCCAAAACTTATAATGTTGGCAAGCTCATTCTACGCCTACCAGAGAAGAAAAAGGACAAGCTCAAACCCAAATGGGAAGGTCCCTTCATTATTGACAAAGTTCTGATCGGTGGAGCGTACCGTCTGTGGGATGCATCAGACAATCGACTCGAGCCAAACCCATGAAACGCGGCTAGACTCCAAAGGTTCTACGCCTAGCGCCGGACTCTGTGTTCATCTCCTTACCTCTATCAATTATATATATATATATATATATATATATATATATATATATATATATATATTATCTATATTTTTCTGTCTTTCTTCCTTTTCTTCGCGGCCTTCAAAGGTTAAATTGTGTCTTGATTCCACAATTTGTACGTGCTAAGCGCGCTCATTATACCTGGGGGCTTCTGATACAGAAGCTGAATATAATTATGATCCGGGCTCTATGCCTGCCGCACATGTGTTATTTTTACACATGCACCTTTTCTGTGCCATTATATGCATCGATATGACTTATGTTTTGGCCAAGCTGGGTTGCCTGGCTCTTGTGTTTATGCCCAATGTTCCCGTTAATTCGGCTAGGGCATAACGGGAGCACCACTGCGATTGTTACTACTGGGTCAGCCGGACGTGTACCTCAGACTGGGTGAAGCCGAAAGCTAGCGTTCTTAAGGGAATATTCGGTCGGCGAACAAAGGATGAATTTTTTACTTATTAGAATACATACACCCAGATGTTTATATCATGCGTCTCTTGTCGCAGTTCGGACATGCACATTAATGCATGCGTGCCCAGGGAAAGGAACCCTTAACGGAACTATTCTCCCTGGAAGATATTTCTTACTATCCATGTAATATAACATAACTAGTTGGGTACTTGTCTGTTCAAGCACTTATGACCCCTACGCCTAGTTTCCATGCGTACCCCGGTTTTTACATAACTAAGCGGGTATTCGGATACACTCTGGACTGTCGGGTCCGGAGGTCGAAGAGAAAAGGTCCGCCATGACAAATGATTTACAATCCGGCTAGGGACAATATATGTCACTCGAAGTACAAAGTCACTTAGACTGACTAAATTCTTCTTCTATACCATCCAACAGGCTGTCTAGCCTACAATCCTGTTGGGAATACTTTGCGGCTAATTTCACCTGGTCATACACCAAGCTGACGGGGATCTCTTTCCCGTCAGGGCCTACAGGTCTGACCTTGGCCATATGGTTCGGGTCAGCCTTGGTATATCGAGTCTTCACCATGGCCCAGGCTTCCCTTGCACCTTGTCGGCAGGCAGATATCTTCCATAATCGGAAGCGCCGTCATGCTCCCTTTAGTATGTCTACAAGCTCTCCCATGCCTCCTGGCAGGGAGGCGGACGGCCACAAGGCCTGGGCAAGGTCCTGCATCACCTGCCGAACTCGTTCGTGCAGTTGTGAGAGCTCTGGCAGAAGATCTCCCGCAGACCCGGGCATCTCCTCTCCGGGACGGCCCGTCAGCATACCTACAGATATAGCTCTGTTAACTGGTTTCTTCGCCAAACTCTATAGGAGGGTTTTAGTCCGTAGGACAACAACAATCATACCATAGGCTAGCTTCTAGGGTCTAGCCTCTCCGATCTTGTGGTAGATCAACTCTTGTAATACTCATATCATCAAGATCAATCAAGCAGGAAGTAGGGTATTACCTCCATCGAGAGGGCCCGAACCTGGGTAAACATTGTGTCCTCCGCCTCCTGTTACCATCTGCTTTAGACGGATAGTTCGGGACCCCCTACCCGAGATCCGCTGGTTTTGACACCGACAGCGGGCATCTGGCTCCAGCTCCCGCGTTCCTTCGCGAGCGCATTGCCGGCCCAAGGGCTTGCTGGCCTTTGGTTGCAAGGCAATGGCTGCTGCAGCCAGGCCTCATGGCTGGACGTCGAAGTCACCGCCACTGGCAATGTGTCCCTGAGCCGCGCGTGGCAGCCGTTTTCCACGCACGCGGCCTGCACGGGAGGTGCACCCTCCACTTCAGGTACGACGGGGTCGCGACCCTCTATGTCAGGGTCTTCGGAGAGGGTGGTCGGTGCCTGGTTTGCTGCCCGGAGAGTGACAACGACGACGAGGATGACGACGATAGTGCCTTTGCTAGCGGTGAGCTTGTCCTTGGTGACGGTCGTGCCTCCTCCAGCTGTGGGGGCTCCACTTCGGGGCGGAGCATGGGCAACGAGGAGGACGATGAGCCGCCATGCCGCCGGGCTCGGACCGAGACCGGGGAGGGTGACGGAGTCCTGGATTAGGTCCTCGAGTGTCCGGATTATTTGATATGGGCCGGACCGATGG
>NC_041384.1:323476545-323576407 GCF_002162155.2 Triticum dicoccoides
TAGTGTCTAGATGTACTATTTCCTTCCTGTGTAAACCGACTTTGTACAACCCTAGGCCCTTCCGTGTGTATATAAACCAGAGGGCTTAGTCCGTAGAGGCTATCTGAATTCTTATAGGCTAAACAAGTAGGGTTTAGCCATTACGATCTCGAGGTAGATCAACTCTTGTAACCTCTATACTCATTGAATACAATCAAGCATGACGTAGGGTTTTACCTCCTTCAAGAAGGCCCGAACTTGGGTAAACGTCGTGTCCCCATTGAACCTTGTTACCATCGATCCTCAGACGCATAGTTCGGGACCCCCTACCCGAGATCTGTCGGTTTTGACACCGACATTGGTGCTTTTATTGAGAGTTCCATTGTGTTGTCAATAGAAGGATCGATGGCTCGCCTTGTCATCGGCGACGATGCTGTTTTCGGGGAGACCTTTCTCGCTAGTCAACTCTTTGTGTTTGGCGGCTTCGCTCTACGTGCCAATTCAACGGGTCACCTCGTGTAGATCAACAGCTACGCCCCTGTTCACCAGCTCAGGTTTGGAAGCTTGAACTACACCATTGATATCTGAGGAGATTTGGTCTTTGAAGGGTTCTCGGCCTCGGCCGCCGCTCTTCATCCACATGAAGGAGGCCCGCCGGATCCACCGCCAGATTCCTCTCAAGGGTCGACACCCACACCCGCCCCGGCCTTAGATCCGAGGCGGATTGTTTCGTCCGAAGATGGGAGGAATAACCCCACCGAACTCTATCCCATTACCGAGCTCCCCGTCGGAGACCCAGATGCGACCATGCCGTCAGCAGGCCCAGAGTCAAGTGGGACTCTCACCGTCATCAGAAAGCCGGACTTGCCCCTGGACGTTAACTCCAAAATCTCGAGGCCTGCATCTATGGAGCTCGGTCAAGTGGTTATTACCGAACCCATCTCTGCAGGCCCTCAGACACCCGTACAGCTTTCACTCTTAAACGAGATACTGGACCTAATGCGATCTCTCGCCATCACGGAAGTACCATCTCCAAACTACGCCCAACCCGAACTGGGAGCCGGCAGGGAATTTTACATCCTACCCACCAGCCACTTAATAGCCACCGTCGAGGACTTAACCAACATGCTAGACTACGCCTCCAAAGACATCATAGCATGGATGACGATGTCGAGGCCGAACTAGGCCAGAACCCGCCCGTCACGGGGTGTTGGACGACCACTTCTACATACAACGTATACATGGTGGCCACACCTAAGAAAAAGGGCGATGATGGAACTCAAAAACCGGATGAGGATAAGCCCGTCGATGAACCACCAAGTGCCAGCGTCAGCGGCGCCGCTCACAATCTTGTTGGGCAAGGGAAAGCAAAACGGACACTAGAGGTAACAACACCGAAGATCCCGACCACCCCGTCGAGCCTGTGTTTGAGCGGGATGAAAGGGAAGAAGGTCAACACAGCCCCGAACACGCCGATCACTAGGACTCAGAAGACAGTAACTACTTACCTACCTCCGAAGAGGATATCAGCCTCGGCAATGAAGGTTTCATCGTCCCAAAGGAACCCCTCGACCAAGAACGCTTCAAGCGACAGCTTATCGCCACCGCACGAAGCCTAAAAAATAAACAGCAGCAGCTTCAAGCCGAACATGATACGCTCAATAACAGATGGACCAAGGTCCTGGCTGACGAAGAATACGGCCTCGAGCGCCCGACAAAAAGTTACCCAAAATGCAGGCTACTTCCACAATTTGACGACAAGGCCCTTGAGCCAATACCGACAAAATACGATCAGGCTGACCAATAGGACCACCCACCAATGGACGGGACAATGCGGCTAACTATGCTGAACACCAGCACCCGCCACCTCGCCGTAGAGGCAAAGCGACAGTGCATCCAGACTACACATACGACTTAAGTCATGACCTGGACAATAGAGCCGACCAGACAAGATCAATCTATGGATCAAGAGGACGCGCTCCAGCGCGAGAGGACGGCCATCAGGCCTCACACGACAAACGTAACCAAACCCGGGGTCAGCCCTGAACACAAATGTCATCCGAGCTCCATCGCGATGTCGCCCAATATAGAGGTGCCGCACACCCCATGCACTTTATGATTTCTCTCTCACTATAGCGTCAGAAAGCTCCTGTCTGCTAGGACTACGTCGGTATTTCCCCAAAGAGAAATGAATGATGCAGCACAGCGACGGTAGGTATTTCCCTCAGTGAAGAAACCAAGGTTATCTAACTAGTAGGAGAACCAAGAAACACAACGTAAACAACACCTGCACACAAATAACAACACCTCGCAACCCGATGTTTTAAAGGGGTTTCAATCCCTTTCGCGTAACGATGCCAGAAAATTGTAGTAGATTGGAATAATAGATTGCAAATAGAATAAAGTGCAGCAATGTATTTTTGTATTTTTGGTTTAATAGATCTGAATAAAAATGCAAAGGAAAAGTAGATTGCAAGCAAATATATGAGGAAGAAGACCCGGTGGCCGTAGGTTTCACTAGTGGCTTCTCTCGGGAAAGATAGCAAACGGTGGGCAAACAAATTACTGTTGGGCAACTGATAGAACCTCAAATAATTATGACGATATCTAGGCAATGATCATTACATATGCATCACGTCCAAGATTAGTAGACCGGCTCCTGCCTGCATCTACTACTATTACTCCATACATCGATCGCTATCAAGCATGCATCTAGTGTATTAAGTTCATGGAAAAACGGAGTAATGCAATAAGAACAATGTCATGATGTAGACAAGATCCATTTATCTATTGTAGCAATGATACATACGTGGTCACCGGGATCAAGCACCGTAAGATCGAACCCACTACAAAGCACCTCTTCCCATTGCAAGATAAATAGATCAAGTTGTCCAAACAAAACCCAAATATTGGAGAAGAAATACGAGGCTATAAGCAATAACGCATATAAGGGATCAAAGAAACACAAATAACTTTCATGGATATAAAAAGATATGACACATGATAAACTCGAAGTTCATCAGGTCCCAACAAACACACCGCAAGAAGAATTACATCATATGGATCTCCAAGAGACCATTGTATTGAGAATCAAGAGAGAGAGAGATATGAAGCCATCTAGCTACTAACTACGGACCTGAAGGTCTACAAAGAACTACTCACGCATCATCGGAGAGGCACCAATGGAGGTGGTGAACACCATCCGAGATGGTGTCTAGATTGGATCTGGTGGTTTTGGACTCTGCGGTGGCTGGATGAATATTTTGTCGACTCCCCTAGGGTTTTGGGAATATTAGGGTATTTATAGAGCGAAGAGGCGGTCCGGGGGGCTCCCGAGGTGGGCACAACCCACCACGGCATGCCTGGGCCTCCTAGCGCGCCCTGGTGGGTTGTCCCCTCCTCGGGACTCCCCAAGGTGCTACCAGGGCCCAACATGTTCCTTCTGGTCCATAAAAAATCTCTGTAAAGTTTCGTGGCATTTGGACTCCGTCCGGTATTGATTTTCTGCGATGTAAAAACACGGAAAAAAGGAACTGGCACTTGGCACTGTGTCAATAGGTTAGTACCACAAAATGATATAAAATGATTATAAAACATCCAAGATTGATAATATACAGCATGGAACACTCAAAAATTATAGAGATGTTGGAGACGTATCAACATCGCCAAGCTTAACTCCTACTCGTCCTTGAGTAGGTAAGTGATAGAAACATGATTTTTGATGTGGAGTGTTGTTTAACATGTCATATCATATTCTTTTGTTTATAGCATGGACAATTGGATTTTTTTATGTGATTTAAAGCAATAGTCTAGTTTGGCATGATGATTCATATACTCAAGCATATCAACAAGCAACCATGTCTTTCAAAATATCAATGATAAAATAAGTTATCCCTAAAAATCATATAGTCTTGTCATGTTCTGTCTTCTTGACACAAAGTATTTATCATGCACAACCCCGATGACAAGCCGAGAAATTGGTTCATACTTTTTAAGGCGCTTCAGCTTTTTCCTCTCTTATGCAGTACATGAGCGCAAGCCATGGTTATAGCACTACGAGTTGAATAGAGTATGATGATAGGGGTAAATATAGAGAAGACAAAAAGTAAGAAAGTCTCACATCGATGCGGCTAACCAACGGGCTATGGAGATGCCCATCAATCGATATCAATGCAAGGAGTAGTGATTGCCGCGCAATGAATGCACTAAGAGCTATAAGTGTATGAAATCTCAATATGAAAACTAAGTGGGCGTGCATCAAATCCTATAATGAAAAATTCCCACTAGTATATAAAAGTGACAACATAGGAGACTCTCCATATGAAAAATACGGTGCTATTTTGAAGCACACGTGTGCTAAAGGATACTAGCAATGCCCCTTCTCTCTTTGTTTATTTTCATTTTATCTTATTTTTTATTTTTATTTTTCTTTTCTTTTCTCTTTTTTTTCTTTCTCTCATTGTCCAGAGTGTCATCCTGACTTGTGGGGGAATCACAGTCTCCACCATCCTTTCCTCACTGGGGCGAGCTCTAAAAATGAATAATGATGATCATCACACTTCTGTTTACTTATAACTGAAAAGAAATAAAAATTACAACTCGATACCTATGACAAAATATGACTCTATATAACTGTCTCTAGCATGTACCAGGATGTGCAATGATCTAGCGTAACATGTATGAAATATGATGAATGGTGGCTGAGCCACAAACACTATGTCAGCTATATGATCATGCAAAGCAATATGACAATGAATGCTCAAGTCATCAAACGGAAGCGGTGGAAGTTGCATGGCAATATATCTTGGAATGGTCATGGAAAAGCCATAATAGGTAGGTATGGTGGCTGTTTTGAGGAAGATAAATGAGGCTTATGTGTGATAGAGTGTATCATATCACGGGGTTTGGATGCACCTGCGAAGTTTGCACCACGTCTCAATATGAGAAAGGGCAATGCACGGTACCATAGAGGCTAGCAAATTGCAAAAAGGTAAGAGTGCGTATAATCCATGGACTCACATTAGTCATAAAGAACTCATATACTTATTGCAAAACTTTATTATCCCTCGAAGCAAAGTACTACTACGCATGCCCCTAGGGGGATTGATTGGTAGGAAAAGA
The DNA here is from genome assembly GCF_002162155.2 of Triticum dicoccoides. NCBI lineage: Eukaryota > Viridiplantae > Streptophyta > Magnoliopsida > Poales > Poaceae > Triticum > Triticum dicoccoides. The sequence continues at coordinate 323,481,646 of NC_041384.1, forward strand.
CCATCGCTCGTCCCCGACCGCCACTCATAAGGAAGACAATCGAAAATAAATCATGCTCTAATATCATAGCACAACGAGAGACTATACGTGCATGCTTCGGGAAACACAAACCTTAACACCAATATTCCTACTAGAGCATAATTACTCATCAACATAAGTCACATATCACATCATCATATCTCAAAACTATTACTAAGAATCAAGTTTATTTTGTCCAGTGATATTCATGACATTTTTGTTTTCTTTATCCTTCTTGGATATCTATCACTTTGGGACTAATTTTCATGTTTTGCTTTTCATAAGCTCAAACAAATATAAGTGAAGATCATGAGCATAATATTTCTTTCTCTCAAAATATTTTAAGTGAAGCAAGAGAGAATTTATTCGAAATTTTACTAACTCTCAAATAAATCTAAGTGAAGCAAGAGAGCATTTCTTCATAAATACTAAGCGCACCGTGCTCAAAAAGATATAAGTGAAGCACTAGAGCATGACCTAGCTCATAAAAGATTTAAGTGAAGCATAGAGAGAAATTCTAACAAATCATGACATAATTTTGGCTCTCTCAAATAGGTGTGTACAGAAAGGATTAATGACTTAAAACACAAAATAAAACAAGCAAAGACATATATCATACAAGACGCTCCAAGCAAAACACATATCACGTGATGAATAAAAATATAGTCTCGAGTAAAATACCGATAGTAGTTGGAAGAAAGCGGGGATGCCACTCGGGGGCATCCCCAAGCTTAGTTGGTTGCTTATTTTTGGATAATAGCTTGGGATGCTGGGGCATCCCCAAGCTTAGGCTCTTCCATCCTTCCTTCATCCATCGTAAGATAACCCAAAACTTGAAAACTTCAATCACTCAAAACTCAACAAAACCTTCGTGAGATCCGTTAGTATAAGAAAAATAAAGCACTACTAGAAATGTTGTATCAAACCAATTCATATTTTATTTTTGTATTATATCTACTGTATTCCAACTTTTCTATGGAAAAACTTATCAAAGAAAACCATAGAGCCATGAAAATAAGCACACAACACAAAGAAAAACAAAATCTGTCAAAACAGAACAGTCTGTAGCAATTTGACTATTTCGAGTACTTCTGTAACTTGAAAAATTATGAAATTTTAGGACGTCCTAAGAAATATGTATATTGATCTCCTGCAAGTGGAATGGGTATTTTATCGCTCTCTGGTAAAAATTGAAAATTAATTTGGTGAGCATAAAAGTTTCTGTTTTTTCAGCAAGATCAAACAACTATCACCCAAGAAGATCCTAAAGGCTTTACTTGGCACAAACACTAATTAAAACATAAAAGACACAATCATACCAGTAGCATAATTGTGCTAACACACAAGAATAGGAAGCAAAAAGAAAAAAATATTTTGTTCATTAGGTTGCCTCCCAACAAGCGCTATAGTTTTACGCCCTTAGCTAGGCATAAAGAAAGGATCTAAGTTTTGCATCCTTGTTCTTGAGTTTCTTAGAGGTATTTTCATCATGAGGCTTTGTAAACACAACATAAAACATGTTATCCATAGAGGCCTTTGCAATCCTAAGTTTGATTTCATCATACTCCTTTTGATTTCCCGCAACAATTCAAGAGTAATGTTGATTAACATTATTGAAAACTTCTTGGATTATATCTAGAACTGGGACTTCCTTTTTAAGATTCTCATCAAAGATTTTATTGTCCCCAAGCAAATGTCTTAAAGCATAGTCACTATTGTAAATAATTTCATCTATCACAGGGTTTTCATGATTCATACCACAAAAGTCAAACATTTCCCTAGCTTCCTGTATTATGTAGTCAAACTAATTCATAAGAACGGGAGTGGCCAACTTTTTAGCTCTAGGATTCTCTATATTGGGGATCTCAAAAAACAATCTTTGCAAGGTGGGATGGGTATGAATAAATTTAATTTCATGTTTCAGAACTAGTGCTGAAATAGCATCCGCATAAGATCTAGTAGTTTTAAGTATAGGAGCATCATCAACACTCAAATTTCCCACACAATTGAAAAATTCTTGGATACGTTCTTTTCCCATAATGGTCCCTTTCCCCAAGATAAAAGTTTTAGCATCCAGATTGACCGTACGTCCTATTTTAGGACTTAGGCCATCATCTGTTGGTGCCATACCAATATCACTCCTGATTGCAAGCAAAGGCTAGATCTGACAAGAAAATGGCGAACAAGAAAAGAGAGGCGACTAAAACGGCAATTTTTTATGAAGTGGGGGAGTGGAAAATGAGAGGCAAATGGAAAATAATGTAAATTGCAAGGAGATGAGATTTATGATTAGGAACCTGGTTATGAAGAAGATCCTCCACGGCAAAGGCGCTAGAAATTTCTTTTGATTGCTCTCTTACTATAGCGTCAGAAAATCTCATGTCTGCTAGGACTACGTCGGTATTTCCTCAAAGAGGAAGGGATGATGCAGCACAAGGATGGTAGGTATTTCCCTTAGTGGGTTATCGAACCAGTAGGAGAACCAAGCAACACAACGTAAACAACACATCCACACAAATAACAACACCTCGCAAACCGACGTGTTAAAGGGGTTGTCAATCCCTTTCGGGTAATGACGCCAGAAAATTGTAGTAGATTAAAATAATAGATCACAAATAGAATAAAGTGCAGCAAAGTATTTTTATATTTTTGGTTTAATAGATCTGAATAAAAATGTAAAGGAAATGTAGATCGCAAGCAAATATATGAGGAAGAAGACCCGAGGGCCATATGATTCACTAGTAGCTTCTCTCGAGAAAGATAGCTAACGGTGGGTAAACAAATTACTGTTGAGCTATTAATAGAACCTCAAATAATTATGATGATATCCTGGAAATGATCATTACATAGGCATCACATCAAAGATTAGTAGACAGACTCCTACTTGCATCTACTACTATTACTCCACACATCAACCGCTATCCAGCATGCATCTATTGTATTAAGTTCATGGAAAAACGGAGTAATGCAATAAGAACGATGACATGTTGTAGACAAGATCCATTTATCTATTGCATAGATATAGATCCCATCTTTTTATTGTTAGTAGCAAGGATACATGCGTGTCAGTTCCCTTTCTGTCACTAGGATCAAACACCGTAAGATCGAACCCACTACAAAGCACATCTTCCCATTGCAAGATAAATAGATCAAGTTGTCCAAACAAAACCCAAATATCGGAGAAGAAATACGAGGCTATAATCAATCATGCATATAAGAGATCAAAGAAACTCAAATAACTTTCATGGATATAAAAAGATATGACTGATCATAAACTCGAAGTTCATCAGATCCCAACAAACACACCGCAAGAAGAATTACATCATATGGATCTCCAAGAGACCATTGTATTGAGAATCAAGAGAGAGAGATGAAGCCATCTAGCTACTAACTACGGACCTGAAGGTCTACAAAGAACTACTCACGCATCATTGGAGAGGCACCAATGGAGGTGGTGAACACCATCCGAGATGGTGTCTAGATTGGATCTGGTGGTTTTGGACTCTGCGGTGGCTGGATGAATATTTCGTCGACTCCCCTAGGATTTTGGGAATATTAGGGTATTTATAGAGCAAAGAGGCGGTCCGGGGGGCTCCCGAGATGGGCACAACCCACCACAGCATGCCTGGGCCTCCTGGCGCGCCCTGGTGGGTTGTCCCCTCCTCGGGACTCCCCAAGGTGCTACCAGGGCCCAACATGTTCCTTCTGGTCCATAAAAAATCTCCGTAAAGTTTTGTGGCATTTGGAATCTGTCTAGTATTGATTTTCTGCAATGTAAAAAAACAGAAAAAACAGGAACTAACACTTGGCACTATGTCATAAAATGATTATAAAACATCCAAGATTGATAATATAACAGCATGGAACACTCAAAAATTATAGAGATGTTGGAGACGTATCAACATACCCAAGCTTAACTCCTACTCGTCCTCGAGTAGGTAAGTGATAGAAACAAGATTTTTGATGTGCAGTGTTGTTTAACATGTCATATCATATTATTTTCTTTATAGCATGGACAATTGGACTTTTTATGTGATTCAAAGCAATAGTCTAGTTTTGCCATGATGATTTATATACTCAAGCATATCAACAAGCATCCATGTCTTTCAAAATATCAATGCTAAAATAAGTTATCGCTAAAAAATCATATAGTCTTGTCATGCTCTGTCTTCTTGACACAAAGTATTTATCATGCACAACCCCGATGACAAGCCGAGCAATTGCTTCTTTCTTTTTAAGGCGCTTCAGCTTTTTCCTTTCTTATGCAATACATGAGCGCAAGCCATGGTTATAGCACTACGGGTGGAATAGAGTATGATGATAGGGGTAAATATAGAGAAGACAAAAAAGTAAGAAAGTCTCACATCGATGCGGCTAACCAACAGGCTACGGAGATGCCCATCAATCGATATCAACGTGAGGAGTAGCGATTGCCATGCAATGAATGCACTAAGAGCTATAAGTGTATGAAAGCTCAATATGAAAACTAAGTGGGTGTGCATCAGATCCTATAATGAAAAATTCCCACTAGTATATGGAAGTGACAACATAGGAGACTCTCCATATGAAAAATATGGTGCTACTTTGAAGCACATGTGTGGTAAAGGATACTAGCAATGCCCCTTCTCTCTTTGTTTATTTTCATTTTATCTTATTTTTTATCTTTATTTTTTTCTTTTTCTTTTCTTTTCTATTTTTTATTTTTTTCTTTCTCTTATTGTTCGGAGTGTCATCCTGACATGTGAGGGAATCATAGTCTCCACCATCCTTTCCTCACTGGGGCACAACTCTAAAAATGAATAATGATGATCATCACACTTCTATTTACTTATAACTCAAAAGAAATAAAAATTACAACTCGATACCTATGACAAAATATGACTCTATATAAATGCCTCTAGCATGTACCAGGATGTGCAATGATCTAGCATAACATGTATGAAACATGATGAATGGTGGCTGAGCCACAAACACTATGTCAGCTATATGATCATGCAAAGCAATATGACAATGAATGCTCAAGTCATCAAACGGAAGCGGTGGAAGTTGCATGGCAATATATCTCGGAATGGTCATGGAAAAGCCATAATAGGTAGGTATGGTGGCTGTTTTGAGGAAGATATAATGAGGCTTATGTGTGATAGTGTATCATATCACGGGGTTTGGATGCACCTGCGAAGTTTGCACCACGTCTCAATGTGAGAAAGGGCAATGCACGGTACCATAGAGGCTAGCAAATTGCAAAAGGGTAAGAGTGCGTATAATCCATGGACTCACATTAGTCATAAAGAACTCATATACTTATTGCAAAACTTTATTATCCCTCGAAGCAAAGTACTACTACGCATGCCCTAGGGGGATTGATTGGTAGGAAAAGACTATCGCTTGTCCCCGACCACCACTCATAAGGAAGACAATCGAAAATAAATCATGCTCCAACACCATAGCACAACGAGAGACTATACGTGCATGCTTCAGGAATCACAAACACCAATATTCCTACTAGAGCATAATTACTCATCAACATAAGTCACATATCACATCATCATATCTCAAAACTATTACTAAGAATCAAGTTTATTTCGTCCAATGATATTCATGACATTTTTATTTTCTTTATCCTTCTTGGATATCTATCACTTTGGGACTAATTTTCATGTTTTGCTTTTCATAAGCTCAAACAAATATAAGTGAAGATCATGAGCATAATATTTCTTTCTCTCAAAATATTTTAAGTGAAGCAAGAGAGAATTTATTCGAAATTTTACTAACTCTCAAATAAATCTAAGTGAAGCAAGAGAGCATTTCTTCATAAATACTAAGCGCACCATGCTCAAAAAGATATAAGTGAAGCACTAGAGCATGTCCTAGTTCATAAAAGATTTAAGTGAAGCATAGAGAGAAATTCTAACAAATCATGACATAATTTTGGCTCTCTCAAATAGGTGTGTACAGCAAATATTGATGACTTAAAACAAAAAATAAAACAAGCAAAGACATATATCATACAAGACGCTCCAAGCAAAACACATATCACGTGACGAATAAAAAAATAGTCTCGAGTAAAATACCGATAGTTGTTGGAAGAAAGCGGGGATGCCACTCGGGGGCATCCCCAAGCTTAGTTGGTTGCTCATTTTTTGATAATAGCTTGGGATGCTGGGGCATCCCCAAGCTTAGCCTCTTCCATCCTTCCTTCATCCATCGTAAGATAACCCAAAACTTGAAAACTTCAATCACTCAAAACTCAACAAAACCTTCGTGAGATCCGTTAGTATAAGAAAAATAAAGCACTACTACAAATGTTGTATCAAACCAATTCAAATTTTATTTTTGTATTATATCTACCGTATTCCAACTTTTCTATGGAAAAACTTATCAAAGAAAACCATAGAGCCATGAAAATAAGCACACAACACAAAGAAAAACAAAATCTGTCAAAACAGAACAGTCTGTAGCAATTTGACTATTTCGAATACTTCTGTAACTCGAAAAATTATGAAATTTTAGGACGTTCTGAGAAATATGTATATTGATCTACTGCAAGTGGAATGGGTATTTTATCGCTCCCTGGTAAAAATCAAAATTAATTTCGTGAGCGTAAAATTTTCTGTTTTTCAGCAAGATCAAATAACTATCACCCAAGAAGATCCTAAAGGCTTTACTTGGCACAAACACTAATTAAAACATAAAAGACACAATCATACCAGTAGCATAATTGTGCTAACACACAAGAATAGGAAGCAAAAAAGAAAAAATATATTTTATTCATTAGGTTGGCTCCCAACAAGCGCTATAGTTTTACGCCCTTAGCTAGGCATAAAGAAAGGATCTAAGTTTTGCATCCTTGTTCTTGACTTTCTTAGAGGTATTTTCATCATGAGGCTTTCTAAACACAACATAAAACATGTTATCCATAGAGGCCTTTGCAATCCTAAGTTTGTTTTCATCATACTCCTTTTGATTTCCTGCAACAATTCAAGAGTAATGTTGATTAACATTATTGAAAACTTGTTTGATTATATCTAGAACTAGGGCTTCCTTTTTAAGATTCTCATCAAAGATTTTATTGTCCCCAAGCAAATGTCTTAAAGCATAGTCACTATTGTAAATAATTTCATCTATCAGAGTGTTTTCATGATTCATACCACAAAAGTCAAACATTTCCCTAGCTTCCCGTATTATGTAGTCAAACTCATTCATAAGAATGAGAGTGGCCAACTTTTTAGCTCTAGGATTCTATATAACGGGGATCTCAAAAAACAATCTTTGAAAGGTAGGATGGGTATGAATAAATTTACTTTCAAGCTTTAGAACTAGTGCTGAAATAGCATCCGCATAAGATCTAGTAGTTTTAAGTATAGGAGCATCATCAACACTCAAATTTCCTCACAATTGAAAAATTCTTGGATACGTTCTTTTCCCATAACGTTCCCTTGCCCCAAGATAAAAGTTTTAGCATCCAGATTTCCCGTACGTCCTATTTTAGGACTTATGCCATCATCTGTTGGTGCCATACCAATATCACTCCTGATTGCAAGCAAAGGCTAGATCTGACAAGAAAATGGCGAACGAGAAAAGAGAGGCGACTAAGACGGCAATTTTTTTGTGAAGTGGGGGAGTGGAAAACGAGAGGCAATTGGAAAATAATCTAAATTGCAAGGAGATGAGATTTGTGATTAGGAACCTGGTTATGAAGAAGATCCTCCCCGGCAACGGTGCTAGAAATTTCTTTTGATTGCTCTCTTAATATAGCGTTAGAAAAGCTCATGTCTGCTAGGACTACGTCGGTATTTCCTCAAAGAGGAAGGGATGATGCAGCACAACGACGGTAGGTATTTCCCTTAGTGAAGAAACCAAGGTTATCGAACCAGTAGGATAACCAAGCAACACAACGTAAACAGCACCTCCACACAAATAACAACACCTCGCAACCCGACGTGTTAAAGGGGTTGTCAATCCCTTTCGGATAATGATGCCAGAAAATTGTAGTAGATTAAAATAATAGATCACAAATAGAATAAAGTGCAGCCAAGTATTTTTATATTTTTGATCTAATAGATCTGAATAAAAATGTAAAGGAAAAGTAGATTGAAAGCAAATATATGAGGAAGAAGACCCGGGGGCCGTAGGATTCACTAGTGGCTTCTCTCGAGAAAGATAGCAAACGGTGGGTAAACAAATTACTGTTGGGCTATTGATAGAACCTCAAATAATTATGATGATATCCAGGAAATGATCATTACATAGGCATCACATCCAAGATTAGTAGACCAACTCCTGCCTGCATCTACTACTATTACTCCACACATCGACCGCTATCCAGCATGCATCTATTGTATTAAGTTCATGGAAAAACGGATTAATGCAATAAGAACGATGATATGCTGTAGGCAAGATCCATTTATCTATTGCGTAGATATAGATCCCATCTTTTTATCGTTAGTAGCAATGATACATGTGTGTCAGTTCCCTTTCTGTCACTGGGATCAAGCACAATAAGATTGAACTCACTACCGGGCACCACTTCCCATTGCAAGATAAATAGATCAAGTTGGCCAATCAAAACCCAAATATCGGAGAAGAAATACGAGGCTATAAGAGATCAAAGAAACTCAAATAACTTTCATGGATATAAAAAGATACGACAGATCCGGCTGTATGGATTGAAGACATTCTTCTCCACATTCACATGGCTCGCGGAGATGATCTTCACGCCATCAAATACCCCCACTAAAGCTAAAAGGACTAGCATGTCGCTAGTTGAATAGCCTCCCAGAGAACTCCATTGGCAGTTGGGAGGACTTAGAGGATGCTTTTCGGAAAAACTTTCAGGGCACTTATGTCCGGCCACCAGATGCTGATGACCTGACTCACATAGTCCAGCAACCCGGAGAGTCAACCCGCAAACTATGGACTCGATTCTTAATTAAAAAGAACCAAATTGTTGACTGTTCGGACGCCAAAGCCTTAGCAGCCTTTAAGCATAGCATCCGTGACGAATGGCTCGCCCGACACCTCAATTTGGAAAAGCCAAAGACTATTGCAGCTCTTAATGCACTTATGACCCGCCTCTGTGCGGGCGAAGATAGCTGGTTGGCTCGTAGAAGCAACAGTACTAGTGACCCCGGCACCTCCGAGGCCAGGGACTGCAACGGAAGGCCATGATGCAGCAAAAATAAGCGTCGAAACAACAAGAGGGAGAAAAATTCCCCCCCCCCCAAGGTGCAGACTATGAACATGATATATGTCACCCACATCCCGAAGAGGGAGCGCAAGCGCGCATTAAGGGACGTCTATGCCGTAGAACATGTCTCTCCAAAATACAACCCATGGTCGGCTTGTCCGATCAGCTTTGATGACCACCCAACCAGTATCCATCACGGAGGTTCAGCGGCCCTGGTCCTCGATCCCATCATCAACGTATACCATCTCACTAGTGTCCTTATGGATGACGGCAACAGTCTCAACTTGATCTATCAAGACACTGTCCATAAGATGGGTATCGACCCATCAAGAATCAAGCCTTCTAACACTACCTTTAAAGGAGTGATACCCGGCATGGAGGCCCGCTAGACAGGCTCCTTAACACTAGAAGTCGTATTCGGCTCTCCAGACAACTTTCAAAGTGAAAATTTGTCTTTGATATCGTCCCTTTTTGCAGTGGTTATCATGCACTGCTTGGACGAACTGCTTTCGCTCGCTTTAATGCAGTCCCACACTATGATTATTTAAAGCTCAAAATGCCCGGACCGCGTGGCGTCATCACAGTCAATGGAAATATGGAGCTCTTCCTCCATACTGAGGAGCACACCACGGCCCTAGCAGCCGAGGTACAAAACAGCCTCATCAAGCCGAATAGTTCATCGGTCATCAAGACCTATGATACCGCTAAGCGAGTCTGATTCACATTGCAGCATGACAGCTCGGCGGATCTGGAGCTTGAATAGCAGTTCAGCCTCCGTTGATCGCCCCATCAGGTTGCGGCATACATACCGTGTGTGTGTGCATAATTACGCACTTAAAATACCTTGGGCAGTGCCGGAGGCATACTGCGGAAAAGGTCTATAGTATGGCTTCACTCTATTCGGACCTTAACCTCTTTTTTCTTTTTCTTTTTATTTTCACTACATGTTCATTAAAAACCTACCTCATCTCTTGTAGACGACCATCGGTTCCTCCTCTCAAAGGATTTCTAATCAAGGAGAAACGATGAAGATGAGCAGCAGGGCATCATTAGGATCTTCAAGCCACTATTTTCTCAAAAAGCCATGTATAAACCTTTCCGTTGTGTACACTTTCGGCATGTAAAATGGCCTTGGCGTTCACACATTATCTGTAATGACACATCTCGACGTATTAATCAGGGTATAAAGGAAGCAGCTGATCACCACTTTTGTTTGGTACTCATCTATTTTATATTATCATCTGTATTCCCTCCCTACTACTGACTATCACACGTGCTTTAGTCCGGCCTTAAACACCGGGGCCTGTATCCGGCCCAGCACATTTTCATGTCTGAACTCCTATGGGGTACTCTTCAGCATCCCGGATATTGCATTATATGCATCAGCTCCGGATCATGTCTTTGGTCTATAGTTGGGTTGCCCGGCTCCTGTGCTTACCACCTTACGTTCCACTCGTTCGGCTAAGGTAGTGAAGGGAGAACTCCTGCGATTGTATTTCTGGTTCGTCCGGTAAAATACCTCAGTAGAGAAAGCTGAAAGCTGACTGCCATGATAAAGCGAGAGCTGGTCGGTGATTCAGTGACTTAGTATTATACTAAAATCGTTCGTGATTCACGCCGTGTTATACGAGGGGTTGGTCTTCGCCCAGTCGTGTTCGGATGGCTGCACACGCACCAGGGGCTAGTACTTAGCTCCAGCGTCAAACTCCTATGGCTAAGTGAAAGTACTAAAGTCGCATAGTCTGATTGCCTGGTTCACCTCACGGACGCCTCCTTTATGGACCAAGACATTGGATAAAGTGCGGTCACGCATTATGCCGAACACCCCTATAACATCTGCATGGGGGCAGAAGCCGACGACTGGAAACTTTCAGAAATGAACAGCCGCACAAGAGGAAAAATCACTTAAAATAAAAGGCGCAAACATAGATATATTACAGGCCCGAGTTCACAAACATAGTTTTTACAACCCGAACACATCTAATCAAATAACACATCCTTAGAACATTGGCCCTCTACTATTCGTGCCCCTTCCAGGATGTCGTCGAAGTACCACTCCGGCTTCCGATGATCCTTGCCTTCGGGCGGGCCTGCAGTTGGCACTTCGGTGGCCTTCATTATTGCCCATTGCATCTTGACGTAGGCGAAGGCCATCCGAGCACCATCTATGCAGGCCGAGTGATAACCCACAAGTATAGTGGATCAACTTTAGCCTCTTTCGATAAGCTTGTCAAACCCAACAAGGAGCTAAAGGTAGAACAAATATTCCCTCAAGTTTTATCGACCACCGATACAACTCTACGCACGCTTAACGTTCGCTTTACCTAGAGCAAGTATGAAACTAGAAGTACTTTGTAGGTGTTGTTGGATAGGTTTGCAAGATAATAAAGAGTGTGTAAATAAAAACTAGGGTCTGTTTAGATAAAGACACAACTAAGTTAGTTTTAGTAGAGAGATTTTTGTCACGAGAAAGTTATTTGTCCCTAGGCAATCGATAACTAGACCGGTAATCATTATTGCAATTTTATTTGCGCGGGAGGCATAAGTTAACATACTTTCTCTTCTTGGATCATATGCACTTATGATTGGAACTCTAGCAAGCATCCGCAACTACTAAAGATCATTAAGGTACAACCCAACCATAGCATTATAAGGCATCATGTCCTCTTTATTCCCATACGCAAACAACCTACTTACTCGGGTCTGTGTTTCTATCAGTCACGCCACCCACCATAAGCAAATCATGAACATATTGCAAACCCTACAACGGGGATCCCTCATGCTTGCGCGACACGGAGAGCACCATAGGACAGCAACAATAATAAAGCATGCAACTCAAACCAATCACGAGCATCAATTAACCCATAGGAGAAAACGGATCTACTCAAACATCATAGGATAGTCATACATCATTGGGAAATAATATATAGCGTTGAGCACCATGTTTAAGTAGAGATTATAGAGGGTAAAAGAGGGGTTACACAGCTACATAGAGGGGGGAAGAGTTAGTGATGAGGGCGGTGAAGTTGTTGGTGTAGATTGCGGTAATAATGATGGCCCCGGCGGCGTTCCGGCGCCACCGGGTGAGAGGGGGAGAGAGCACCCCTTCTCCTTCTTCTTCCTTAACCTTCTCCCTAGATGGGAGAAGGGTTTACCCTCTGGTCCTTGGTCTCCATGGCATGGGAGGGGCGAGACCCCATCCGAGATTGGATCTGTCTCTCTGTCTCTCTTTGTTTCTGCATTCCAGACTCTGCCCTTTCACCATTTCTTATATTCCCGGAGATCCGTAACTTCGATTGGATTGAAATTTGAACATGATTTTTATCCAGATATTTGCTTTCTTGTGGCGAAAGAAAGATGGCAACTGCCTTACGGGGTGTCCACGAGGGTCAGGGGTGCGCCCCTTGCCTCGTGGGCCCCTCGAGAATCGTCTCGCGTTGATTTCACTTCCCAAAATTCACATATATTCCAAAAAAAATCTCTGTCATCTTTTATCCCATTTGGACTCCGTTTGATATGGATTTTCTGCGCAACAAAAAACATGCAACAAACATGAACTGGCACTGGATTAATATGTTAGTCCCCAAAAATAGTATAAAAAGTTTCCAAAAGTATATGAAAGTTGTATAATATTGGCATGGAACAATAAAAAATTATAGATACCACGGAGACATATCAGCACCCCAAGTTTAATTCCTGCTCGTCCTCAAGTAGATAAATGATAAAAAAGATAATTTTTAATGTGGAATTCTACCTAGCATAATCTTGATCATGTAATCTAATCATGGCATGAATATTAAGAAACGAGTGATTCAAAGCAATAGTCTATCATTTGACATTAAGATAATAATACTTCAAGCATACTAATAAAGCAATCATGTCTTTTAGAAATAACATGGCCAAAGAAAGTTATCCCTACAAAATCATATGGTCTGGCTATGCTCCATCTTCACCACACAAAGCATTCAAATCATGCACAACCCTGATGACAAGCCAAGCAATTGTTTCATAGTTTTGAGGTTCTCAAACCTTTTCAACTTTCACGCAATACATGAGCGTGAGCCATGGACATAACACTATAGGTGGGATAGAATATTATGGTGGAGGTTGTGTGGAGAAGACAAAATGGAGAAAGTCTCACATCGACGTGGCTAATCAATGGGGTATGGAGATGCCCATCAATTGATGTCAATGTGAGGAGTAGGGATTGCCATGCAACGGATGCATGAAGAGCTATAAGTGTATGAAAGCTCAAACTGAAACTAAGTGGGTGTGCATCCAACTTTCTTGCTCATGAAGACCTAGGGCATTTGAGGAAGCCCATCGTTGGAATATGCAAGCCAAGTTCTATAATGAAAATTCCCACTAGTATATGAAAGTGATAACTCAAGAGACTCTCTATATGAAGAACATGGTGCTACTTTGAAGCACAAGTGTGGTAAAAGGATAGTAACACTGCCCCCTCTTTTTTTGCGGGCTTCTTTGGCCCCTTTTTTATTTAGGCTTATTTGGTCTCTCTTTTTTCTTCTTTTTTTCTTTTCATGGGGCAATGCTCTAATAATTATGATCATCACATTTTTATTTACTTACAACTCAATATTACAACTCGATACTAGAAAAAAGATATGACTCTATATGAATGCCTCCGGCGGTGTACCGGGATGTGCAATGATCTAGCGTAGAAATGACATAAAAAATGGACAAGCCATGAAAACATCATGCTAGCTATCTTACGATCATGCAAACCAATATAACAATAAATTCTCAAGTCATATATATGATGATGATGGAAGTTGCATGGAAATATATCTCCGAATGGCTATGGAAATGCCATGATAGGTAGGTATGGTGACTGTTTTGAGGAAGATATAAGGAGGCTTATGTGTGATAGAGCGTATCATATCACGGGCTTGGGATGCACCGGTGAAGTTTGCACCGACTCTCAAGGTGAGAAAGGGCAATGCACGGTACCGAAGAGGCTAGCAATGATGGAAGGGTTAGAGTGCGTATAATCCATGGACTCAACATTAGTCATAAAGAACTCACATACTTATTGCAAAAATCTATTAGTCATTGAAACAAAGTACTACGCTCATGCTCCTAGGGGGATAGATTGGTAGGAAAAGACCATTGCTCGTCCCCGACCGCCACTCATAAGGAAGACAATCAATAAATACCTCATGCTCCAACTTCGTTACATAACGGTTCACCATACGTGCATGCTACGGGAATCACAAACTTCAACACAAGTATTTCTACAATCCACAACTACCCACTAGCATGACTCTAATATCACCACCTTTATATCGCAAAACTATTGCAAGGAATCAAACATATCATATTCAGTGATTTACAAGTTTTATGTTGGAGTTTATGACTAACCATGTGAATGACCAGTTCCTGTCATCTCTCTAAATAGATATAAGTGAAGCAAGAGAGTTTAATTGTTTCTACAAAAGATATGCCCATGCTCTAACAAATATAAGTGAAGCAAAAGAGCATTCTACAAATGGTGGTTTTCTATGTGAAGAGAAACAGGCAATCCAAACTTCAAAAGATATAAGTGAAGCACATGAAGCATTCTATAAAGCCATACTCAAAAGATATAAGTGAAGTGCAATGAGCATTCTATAAGTCAACCAAGGACTAGCTCATACAATCATGGTGCATCAAATAAAATTGAAAACTAAATGCAAAAGACGCTCCAAGATTTACGCATATCATGTGTCAAATAAAATATAGCTCCAAGTAAAATTACCGATGATTGTTAGAAGAAAGAGGGGATGCCTTCCGGGGCATCCCCAAGCTTGGTTGCTTGGTAGTCCTTGAATATTTCCTTGGTGTGCCTCGGGAATCTCCATGCTTAGGCTCTTTCCACTCCTTATTCCATCATCCATCGTGATCTCTCCCAAAACATGAAAACTTCAATCACACAAAACTTAACAGAAAGTTCGGTAAGATCCCTTAGTATAATAAAGCAAATCACTACTCTAAGTACTGTTGCAAACCAATTCATATTTTGTTTTTGCATTGTAGCTAATGTAATATAACTTTTCCATGACTTAATCCACTGATAGAAATTGATAGTTTCATCAAAACAAGCAAACTATGCATCAAAAACAGAATCTGTCTTAAACAGGACAGTCTGTAGTAAACTGAACATTCACCATACTTGTGATGGTCCAAAAATTCTGCAAAAATTCTAAAAAATAAAAAATTTGTATAGAAAGACAGTGCAAAAAGTTTCAGAACCGTTTGGCGTTCCAGTAAAAAATGTAAAATCGCGCACTACAGCCAAAGTTTCTGTTCTGCACCGCACAAACCAACAAGCAATGTAAACATCCTAAAGGAAAATCTTGGCACATTGTTTTTATTATACAATGGAATTGTACAAGGGGATAATTATTTTTGTTAGAAAGTTGCTGTAATCAAGATTCACAAAGTTTCCGTGAGCATGAACAAAGTTCAAGGAGCTCCCCCACTTCAACAATGCTTGTCTCTCTCACTTTCACTTTCCTTTTTGAAATGTTTTGGGTTTCCCTCTTTATTTTTTTTGATTTTAAACTATATAAAAGCACTCAACAGAAATAAATGACTCTCTAAAACTTCCGGGTTGTCTCCCTGGTAGCGCTTTCTTTAAAGCCATTAAGCTAGGCATAAGGTGCTCAAGTAATGAATCCACCCGGATCCCAAGGTATATCAAAGCCAATTTTAATTAACAATGATTTGTGATTTAGTGGTGAGCACAAAGCAACATATATCATGTAATGATTAAGTCTAACTCTCTTCCTATGCATCGTCATGTCATAAAAGAACAATTCATGCACACATAGTAAAGGCTAATGCATAGTATAAGCAGTTTCTTGCAATTTTATCATATTGGAAACATGGAGTGGCAGAGATGTAGTTCCTCTCTCATAATAATTGCAAGTAGAAGCAGCAAGCAGAAGCATATTATATCTATCAAAATCATCATGTGTAGTAGTTAAATGCAACCCATCAATATAATCCTTAATAAGGGCAAACTTCTCCGATATAGAGTAGTCAGGAGAATTCAAATATATAATAGGACTATCATGCGTGGGTGCAATAGCAACAATTTGATGTTTAACATAAGGTACTATAGCAAGTTCATCTCCATAAGCATAATTCATATTGGCATCTTGGCCATAATCATAGCAAGCATCATCAAAAAGGGATATTTCAAAAGAATCAACTGGATCATAACAATCATCATAGCAATCATCCTTCGATAAGAACGAAGGGAAATTAAACAGTGTATGAGTTGAAGAGTTACTCTCATTAGAAGGTGGGCACGGGTAGCTAAACCGCTCTTCCTCCTTTTGTTCTTTGCTCTCCTCATCATCTTTTTCATCCAATGAGCTCACAGTTTCATCAATTTCTTCTTCCATAGACTCCTGCAAAATATTAGTCTCTTCTCGGACAGTGGAGACTATCTCAATAAATTCATCAATATCATAATTGTATTTGTAATTATCATAGCAATATCTAAGGATAGATAAATTTTCAGGTCTATAAACTGAATCATCAAAATCTTCAAACTCTTTAAACAAAGATTCAATTTCATAAGCACCCATAAAAGCAACAAATTCTTCTATTTGTTCCACATCATAATAATCATATATACCATTAGCATAATAAGCCAAGGTTTCATCATCATTAAATGTGCATGAAAAGGGAAGGTGTGGAGCCTTCATCCTAGAGCAACAAGTATAATCATATCTCAAGCATACCAATGCAACATATAAATTTTAGCCGATAATAGTTTCCCTTTTTGAGTCAAGCTATAATCCCTAAAGTATTCACATTGATCCAACGTTACTCCCATTATAAAGTTGAATGGGGTTTTCTCAGGATTATCAAAGTAGTACATAATATGTTTCACATAATGAGCATCGAGGGTTTTAGGAGGTTCCCCATCTCCATGAGTAGCAAGTAAACCTATTTTTTTGGTATTTCGTGTTCCATATCCATAACTAAAGATAGAGAACAACTTAGAGCAACAAATAAAAATTACTTAGTGATGAAGGAAACAAGCACACACGAGAATATTCACCCCACGTTATAACTCCCTGGCAATGGCGCCAGAAATAGGTCTTGATAACCCACAAGTATAGGGGATCAATTGTAGCCTCTTTTGATAAGTAAGAGTGTCGAACCCAATGTGGAGCTAAAGGTAGAAAAAATATTCCCTTAAGTTCTATCGACCACCGATACAACTCTACGCATGCTTAATGTTCGCTTTACCTAGAACAAGTATGAAACTAGAAGTACTTTATAGGTGTTGTTGGATAGGTGTGCAAGATAATAAAGAGCGCGTAAATAAAAAGTAGGGGCTGTTTAGATAAAGACGCAACTAAGTTAGTTTTAGTAGAGAGCTTTTTGTCACGAGAACGTTATTTGTCCCTAGGCAATCGATAACTAGACCGGTAATCATTATTGCGATTTTATTTGAGGGAGAGGAATAAGCTAACATACTTTCTCTTCTTGGATCATATGCACTTATGATTGGAACTCTAGCAAGCACCCGCAACTACTAAAGATCATTAAGGTAAAACCCAACCATAGCACTATAAGGCATCAAGTCTGATTTAGTCCCATACGCATACAACCTACTTACTCGGGTCTACATTTCTATCACTCACGCCACCCACCATAAGAAAATCATGATCATATTGGAAACCCTACAGTGGGGATCCCTCATGCTTGTGCGACAAGGAGAGCACCATAGGACATCACCAATAATAAAACATGCAACTCAAACCAATCACGATCATCAATTAACCCATAGGACAAAACAGATCTACTCAAACATCATAGGATAGCCATACATCATTGGGAAATAATATATAGCGTTGAGCAACATGTTTAAGTAGAGATTACAGCGGGTAAAAAAGGGGTTACACCACTGCATAGAGGGTGGAAGAGTTGGTGATGAGGGCGGTGAAGTTGTTGGTGTAGATTGCGGTGATGATGATGGCCCCGGCGGCGTTCTAGTGCCACCGGGAGAGAGGGAGAGAGAGCCCCCTTCTCCATCTTCTTCCTTGACCTTCTCCCTAGATGGGAGAAGGGTTTCCCCTCTGGTTCTTGGTCTCCATGGCATGGGAGGGGCGAGAGCTCCCCCAAGATTGGATATGTCTCTCTGTCTCTCTCTGTTTCCGCGTTCCAGATTCTGGCCTTTCACCGTTTCTTATATTCCCGGAGATCCATAACTCCGATTGAATTGAAATTTGAACATGATTTTTATCCGGATATTAGCTTTCTTGCGGCGAAAGAAGGGCAACAACCACCTTACGGGGTGTCCACGAGGGTTAGGGGCGCACCCCTACCTCGTGGGCCCCTCGAGCATCGTCTCGCGTTGATTTCACTTCCCAAAATTCACATATATTCCAAAAAAAATCTCCGTCAGTTTTTATCCCATTTGGACTCCATTTGATATGGATATTCTGCGAAACAAAAAACATGCAACAAATAGGAACTGGCACTGGGCACTGGATCAATATGTTAGTCCCAAAAATAGTATAAAAGGTTGCGAAAAGTATATGAAAGTTGTATAATATTGGCATGGAACAATAAAAAATTATAGATACGATGGAGACGTATCACCGAGCGCTTCACAGCATTAATCCGAGGCCGCGCATCAACCAGCTACTGGGGATCGGCTCGGCTGGCTAGAGCTGGACAATTAAGTCCTTCATCGCCAAACCCGCTATCCTATGTCGCTCCGTCAGCTGCTTCAGCTGGTTGTTCAGCGGCGTCGGGTGTTGAGGCGCGAGAAACTGCAACCAGAACAACTTCTCGGTCGCGTTCCTTTACTGGGCTCGGAAGAACTGTGCGACATTGGCGGCACTCTTCGGAAGATCTACAAACATGCCTGGAGAACTCAACACTCGGGTGAGCAACGCATACTTCTGACCTCCAAAGATATTGTGCATCGCGGAGCTCGTCAGCGCTGCCGGGGGCTCTCCTGCATCGTCTCTCTCGCTGCCTCTGCCGCCGCCTGTCGCAGGTGATGTGTTCCACGGGGCACCTCCTCCACCTCCCCATCGAGATGCCATCATTGAGACAAGGCGTGAAGTCCTGCGGCGTGAACCACCGCCCAGGGTGCCGACGTGTGAAGAAGAAAGCTGCCAGGTGGTCCAGCGGCCTCATGAAGATGGTCGAGCACTCCCAGCGCCGCCACATCAAGATCGCGCACCGCATACAACGGTGGAGCATGAGCACCAACATCAAGCTCCACCTCCACGACGGGCCCCCGTGACCACAGGGGCTACGTGCTACCTCTTGAGCACCGCGTTGGTTTTCCTTTAAGAGGAAAGGATGATGCAGCAAAGTAGCGTAAGTATTTCCCTCAGTTTTTGAGAACCAACGTATCAATATAGTAGGAGGCTATGCGCGAGTCCCTCATACTTGCACAAAACTAATAACTCCTCGCAACCAATGCGATAAGGGGTTGTCAATCCCTTCACGGTCACTTACGAGAGTGAGATCTGATAGATATGATAAGATAATATTTTTGGTATTTTTGTGATAAAGATGCAAAGTAAAATAAAAGCAAAGTAAAAAGCAAAGGAAGTAACTAAGTATTGGAAGATTAATATGATGGAGATAGACCCGGGACCATAGGTTTCACTAGTGGCTTCTCTCAAGAGCATAAGTATTTTACGGTGGGTGAACGAATTACTTATGAGCAATTGACAGAATTGAGCATAGTTATGAGAATATCTAGGTATGATGATGTATATAGGCATCACGTTCGAGACGAGTAGACCGACTCTTGCCTGCATCTACTACTATTACTCCACTCATCGACCGCTATCAAGGATGCATCTAGAGTATTAAGTTCATGAAAACAGAGTAACGCCTTAAGCAAGATGACATGATGTAGAGGGATAAATTCATGTAATATGATAAAAACCCCATCTTGTTATCCTCGATGGCAACAATACAATACGTGCCTTGCTGCCCCTACTGTCACCTAGAAAGGACACCGCAAGATTGAACCCAAAGCTAAGCACTTCTCCCATTGCAAGAAAGATCAATCTAGTAGGCCAAACCAAACTGATAATTCGAAGAGACTTGCAAAGATAACCAATTATACATAAAAGAATTCAGAGAAGATTCAAATATTGTTCATAGATAATCTTGATCATAAACCCACAATTCATCGGTCTTAACAAACACACCGCAAAAAAAGATTACATCGAGTAGATCTCCAGAAGAGAGGGGGAGAACATTGTATTGAGATCTAAAAAGAGAGAAGAAGCCATCTAGATAATCACTATGGACCAGAAGGTCTGAGGTAAACTACTCACACTTCATCGGAGAGGCTATGGTGTTGATGTAGAAGCCCTCTGTGATGGATGACCCCTCCGGCGGAGCTCCGGAACAGGCCCCAAGATGGGATCTCGTGGATACAGAAGGTTGCGGCGATGGAATTAGGTTTTTGGCTCCGTATCTGATCATTTGGGGGTACATAGGTATATATAGGAGGAAGGAGTACGTCTGTGGAGCAATAGGGGGCCCACGAGGGTGGAGGGCGCGCCTGGGGGGGGGGGGTAGGCGCGCCCCCTACCTTGTGGCTTCCTCCTTTATTTCTTGACGTAGGGTCCAAGTCTCCTGGAGCATGTTCATTCCAAAAATCACGTTCCCGAAGGTTTCATTCCGTTTGGACTCCGTTTGATATTCCTTTTCTACGAAACACTGAAATAGGCAAAAAAACAGCAATTTTGGGTTGGGCCTCCGGTTAATAGGTTAGTCCCAAAAATAATATAAAAGTGGATAATAAATCCCAATAATGTCCAAAATAGTAGATAATATAGCATGGAGCAATCAAAAATTATAGATATGTTGGAGACGTATCAAGCATCCCCAAGCTTAATTCCTGCTCGTCCTCGAGTAGGTAAATCATAAAAAACATAATTTTGATGCGGACTGCTACTAGGCATAATTTTAATGTAATTCTTCTTAATTGTGGTATGAATATTCAGATCCGAAAGATTCAAGATAAAAGTTCATATTGACATAAAAATAATAATACTTCAAGCATACTAACTAAGCAATTATGTCTTCTCAAAATAACATGGCCAAAGAAAGTTCATCCCTACAAAATCATATAGTTTAGTCATGCTCCATTTTCGTCACACAAGAATGCTCTCATCATGCACACCCCCGATGACAAGCCATGCAATTGTTTCATACTTTAGTAATCTCAAACCTATAAACTTTCACGCAATATATGAGCGCGAGCCATGGACATAGCACTATGGGTGGAATAGAATATGATGATGGGGGTTATGTGGAGAAGACAAAAAAGGAGAAAGTCTCACATCAATGAGGCTAATCAATGGGCTATGGAGATGCCCATCGATTGATGTTAATGCAAGGAGTAGGGATTGCCATGCAACGGATGCACTAGAGCTATAAATGTATGAAAGCTCAACAAAAGAAACTAAGTGGGTGTGCATCCAACTTGCCTTCTCATGAAGACCTTGGGCACTTGAGGAGGCCCATTGTTGGAATATACAAGCCAAGTTATATAATGAAAAATTCCCACTAGTATATGGAAGTGACAAAACAAAAGACTCTCTATCATGAAGATTATGGTGCTACTTTGAAGCACAAGTGTGGCAAAGGATAGTAGCATTGTCCCTTCTCTCTTTTTCTCTCTTTTTTTGGGCCTTCTCTTTTTTATGGCCTTTCTCTCCCTTTTTTTAATTCCTCACTTGGGACAATGCTCTAGAAAATGATGATCATCACAATTCTATTTATTTACAACTCAATGATTACAACTCGATGCTAGAACAAAAGATGACTCTATATGAATACCTCCGGCGGTGTACCGAGATATGCAATGAACCAAGAGTGACATGTATGAAATAATTATGAACAGTGGCTTTGCCACAAATACTATGTCAACTACATGATCATGCTAATCAATATGACAATGATGAATGTGACATGATAAACAGAATGGTGGAAAGTTGCATGGCAATATATCTCGGAATGGCTATGGAAATGCCATAATAGGTAGGTATGGTGGCTGTTTTGAGGAAGATATAAGGAGGTTTATGTGCGAAAGAGCGTATCATATCACGGGGTTTGGATGCACCGGCGAAGTTTGCACGAATTCTCAATGTGAGAAAGGGCAATGCATGGTACCGAAGAGGCTAGCAATGACGGAAGGGTGAGAGTGCGTATAATCCATGGACTCAACATTAGTCATAAAGAACTCACATACTTATTGCAAAAATCTACAAGTGATCAAAAACCAAGCACTACGCGCATGCTCCTAGGGGGTAGATTGGTAGGAAAAGACCATCGCTCGTCCCCGACCGCCACTCATAAGGAGGACAATCAAAGAACACCTCATGTTTCAAATTTGATACATAACGTTTACCATACGTGCATGCTACGGGACTTGCAAACTTCAACACAAGCATTTCTCAAATTCACAACTACTCAACTAGCACGACTTTGATATTATTACCTCCATATGTCAAAACAATCATCAAGCATCAAACTTCTCTTAGTATTCAAAACACTCATAAGAATTTTTTTACTAATCTTAAATACCTAGCATATTAGGATTATTTAAGAAAATTACCATGCTACTTAAGACTCTAAAAATAATCTAAGTGAAGCATGAGAGATCAATAGTTTCTATAAAACAAATCCACCACCATGCTCTAAAAGATATAAGTGAAGTACTAGAGCAAAACTATATAACTCAAAAGATATAAGTGAAGCACATAGAGTATTCTAACAAATTCCAAATCATATATGGCTCTCTCAAAAGGTGTGTACAGCAAGGATGATTGTGGTAAACTAAAAAGCAAAGACTCAAATCATACAAGACGCTCCAAGAAAAACACATATCATGTGGTGAATAAAAATATAGCTCCAAGTAAAGTTACTGATGGAAGTAGACTGAGGGAGTCCTGGATTAGGGGGTCTCCGGACAGCCGAACTATATCCTTTGGCCGGATTGTTGGACCATGAAGATACAAGATTGAAGACTTCGTCCCGTATCCGGATGGGCCTCTGCTTGGCGTGGAAGGCAAGCTAGGCAATATAGATATGTATATCTCCTCCTTTGTAACCGACCTTGTGTAACCCTAGCCCCTTCCGGTGTCTATATAAACTGGAGGGTTTTAGTCTATAGGACAACATACAATCATACCATACGCAACCTTCTAGGGTTTAGCCTCTCCGATCTTGTGGTAGATCAACTCTTGTAATACCCATATTATCAAGTATAATCAAGCAGGACATCGGGTTTTACCTCCATCAAGAGGGCCCGAACGTGGGTAAAACATCGTGTCCCCTGCCTCCTCTTACCATCCGCCTTAGACGAACAGTTCGGGACCCCCTACTCGAGATCCGCCGGTTTTGACACCAACATTGGTGCTTTCATTGAGAGTTCCTCTGTGTCATCGCCGTTAGGCTTGATGGCTCCTTCGATCATCGATAGCGATGCAGTTCAGGGTGAGACTTTTCTCCCCGGACAGATCTTTGTATTCGGCGGCTTCGCACTACGGGCCAACTCGCTTGGCCATCTGGAGCAGATCGAGAGTTACGCCCCTGGCCACCAGGTCAGGTTTGGAAGCTTAAACTACACGACCGATATCCTCGCAGACTTGATCTTCGAAGGATTCGAGCCCCCGCTTAGTGCGCCACACGGTCACGATGAGCATGATTTAGCTCTGCCATCGGACAGTGCCCAGGAGATCGCGCCGGTAACCGCTCCGACCCTCAATTCAGAGCCAGTTGTGCCATCCATGGACGGGTGGATAGACCCCGCCACGGAGGCCGCACTCTCATCGGCGATCGAGCCGAGTATCGACCTTACCCTTCATGGGAGCCGTGACACCGAACTACCGGATCCCTCCCCGGCCACGGACTCGGAACCGCCTGCGCCCGTGCCTATCGAATCCGATTGGGCGCCGATCATGGAGTTTACCTCCATGGATATTTTTCAGCACTCGCCCATCGGCGACATACTGAACTCATTAAGGTCTCTCTCCTTGTCAGGAGAGTCCTGGACGAACTACGTCCGGTAGGATTGGGATGCAGATGACAAAGAAATTCACCGCCCACCCACCACCCACTTAGTAGCCACTGTCGATGAATTAACCGACATGCTCAACTTTGACTTCGAGGACATCGACGGTATGGACGACGATGCGGGAGACGAAGAGGAACCACTGCCCACAGGGCATTGGACAGCCACCTCGTCATATGACATATATATGGTGGACACACCCAAAGAAGGCAATGGCGATGGGACAACGGAGGATGACCCCTTCAAGAAGCAACCCAAGCACTGACGTCAGCGGCACCGCTCTAAGTCTCGCCAAAGCAAAAGCGGCGACACCGGAACAGGAGATAATAGCACTTCGGACAGTGCCGAAGACGACAACAATCCCCTCCAGCAAGATTTAGGGCAGGAGGATGGAGAAGCCAGCCCTCCCGAGAGAGCGGCAGACGGAGAAGCGGAGGATGATAATTACATGCCTCCCTCCGAAGACAAGGCAAGCCTTGACGATGACGAATTCGTCATGCCTGAGGATCCCGTCGAACAAGAGCGCTTCAAGCGCCGGCTTATAGCCACGACAAATAGCCTTAAGAAAAAGCAACAACAGCTTCAAGCTGATCAAGATTTGCTAGCTGACAGATGGACTGAAGTCCTTGCGGCTGAGGAATATAAACTCGAACGCCCCTCCAAGAGTTACCCAAAGCGCAGGTTGCTACCCCGACTAGAGGAGGAAGCACCAAAACCTACATCTCCGGTGTATGACACGGATGATCGGCCACCTCATGGCCACGACAAAGAGGCATTCCAGCCAAAACTTCAGCCCACACCCTGACGCCACTCAAATAAAAATGTCAAGGGATGGGGAAATACGCCAGACCTGCGAGACGTATTGGAGGACAAAGCAAAACACGCAAGATCGATCTACGGATCGCGAGGGCGCGCCGATAACCGTCACGCTGGATGCAGTAAAAGTAAGTCCGGTCGGGCCGAACACAGCGGACAAGACTCATTTGAGCTACGTCGCGATATAGCCCAGTACAGAGGCGCCACACACCCCCTATGCTTCACAGTGAAGTAATGGATCATCAAATCCCAGAGGGTTTCAAACCCGTAAATATAGAATCATACGACGGCACAACAGATCCTGCGGTATGGATCGAGGACTTCCTCCTGCACATCTACATGGCCTGCGGTGATGATCTACATGCCATCAAATACCTCCCACTCAAGCTCAAAGGACCAGCTCGGCATTGGCTCAACAGCCTGCCAGCAGAATCCATTGGCTATTGGGAAGATCTGGAATCCGCATTCCTTGACAACTTCTAGGGCACTTATGTGCGACCACCAGATGCCGATGACTTGAGCCACATAATTCAGCAGCCAGAGGAATCGGCCAGGCAATTCTGGACACGGTTCCTAACAAAGAAAAATCAAATCATCGACTGTCTGGATGCAGAGGCCCTAACAGCTTTTAAGCACAACATCCGCGACGAGTGGCTCACCCGGCACCTTGGCCAGGAAAAGCTGAAATCTATGGCAGCCCTCACGACACTCATGACCTGCTTTTGCGCGGGAGAAGACAGCTGGCTAGCTCGAAGCCATAACATACCAAAGAACCATGGTACTTCGGATACCAAGGATGGCAATGGCAAGTCACGTCGCAATAAACATAAGTGCCGCATTAACAGCGACAATACCGAGGATACGACAGTCAATGCCAGATTCAGAGGCTCTAAACCCGGTCAGCGGAAAAGGCCATTCAAAAGAAGCACTCCGGGCCCGTCCAGTTTGGACCGTATACTCGATCGCTCGTGTCAAATACAAGGCACCCCAGACAAGCCAGCCAACCACACCAACAGGGAATGTTGGGTGTTCAAGCAGGCCGGCAGGTTAAATGCCGAAAACAAAGATAAGGGGTCACATAGCGATGACGAGGAGGAGCCCCGACAGCCGAACACCGGAGGACAGAAGAGGTTCCCCCCACAAGTGCGGACGGTGAACATGATATACGCAACCCACATCCCCAAGAGGGAGCAGAAGCGTGCGCTAAGGGACGTATATGTGTTGGAGCCAGTCGCCCCAAAGTTCAACCCATGGTCCTCCTGTCCGATCACCTTTGATCGCAGGGACCACCCTACTAGTATCCGTCATGGCGGATTCGCCGCACTGGTCTTAGACCCAATCATCGACGGATTTCACCTCACTTGAGTCCTTATGGACGGTGGCAGCAGTCTGAACCTGCTTTATCAGGACACGATGCGCAAAATGGGCATAGACCCCTCAAGGATCAAACCCACAAAAACAACCTTTAAAGGCGTCATACCAGGTGTAGAGGCCCATTGCACGGGCTCAGTCACGCTGGAAGTGGTCTTCGGATCCCCGGATAATTTCCGAAGCGAGGAGTTAATCTTCGATATAGTCCCGTTCCGCAATGGCTATCATGCACTGCTCGGGCGAACCGCATTTGCGAGATTCAATGCGGTACCGCATTATGCGTACCTCAAGCTCAAGATGACAGGACCTTGGGGGGTCATCACAGTCAATGGAAACACAGAGCGCTCTCTCCGCACGGAGGAGCACGCTGCGGCCCTTGCAGCAGAAGCACAAAGCAGCCTCTTAAGGAAATCCACCAGTTCGGCGATTAAAGACCCGGACTCCTTCAAGCGCGCCCGGAGTAATCGGTAGAAAGACTGCCTGGCACGTTCCAAGCTCGCATAGCAATGCGGCCCCCACCCCAGTCCCAGCCAAACGGCAAAATCCGTGCCCCGCGTACATAATTACACATTGAAAATGCCATGGGCACAGGTGGGAAGGGGGGCACGACTACGGCACACCCCAAGACGCGGCTCAACCACACTACGGGCTTCCCGCCTTATTATTTTTTCTCTCTTTCAGGACTTTAATCTCTGGAAACCCCGTCCGGCAGTACGGTTGCCGGACACACGATGCAACAACCAGGAAGGCAGAAAGCTACGTCACACCACGAAACTCCGAGGTGGTCTCTGACAACGAGCGAAATACCTGCTTTACATACCGTTCCTCAGCTTGCCCTTGGAGGGGACATGTCAAATAGTCCTACTTTTTGCTTATCGTACTACTTGTATCATTCTGCTTTAACGCACCTTTTTGAATAAACAATGCATAGCGCTAGACTATTATCACATTCTCTATTCTTCTTATATATATATATATATATATATATATATATATATATATATATATATATATATATATATATATATATATGTTCATTCATGACATCCAGCACCCGTACACTCTGGTATGGCCAATACGCCAAGGGCTTAAGCATACCCCATAATACGGCGTGAGAAGTCCGAACACTTTCGACAGTGCGACACCCCGAACTTATAGCATTATATGTATCAGCTCCGAATCATGTCTTGGGTCAATAGTTGGGTTTTCCCGACTCCCATGTTGTGGTACCTTATGTTCCGCTATATCGGCTAAGGTAGCACTTGGAGAACTATTGTGATTGTGCCCCGGTTCAGCTGGGCTAAGCACCTCAGTAGAGAAAGCTAAAACCGACTGTCATGATAAGGCGAGAGACCGGTCGCTGTTCGAGAGGTTTCGAGTCCCTAAAGACTTATGCCGCTTAGAGCGAGGAGTAGACTTTGTCCGGCTTAAGGCGTGTATAGCGCCCCGAATTCGGCCTTCCGAATACTAGGGGCTTCACCAAAATTTAAAATTATAGAATTCTATGGCTAAGTGAGAGTGATAAAGCATTATAGTCCGATTGCCTTGTTCGTTGTGCTGAGCACCTCCCTCGAAGGACCCAAAAATGGGAAAAAGAGTGCTCAGGTTTATCCCAAACACCCCAGCACTCGTGGCATGGGGGCAGAAGCCGACGACTAGCCATCTCTCAGATTAGATAAACAGCCGAACATAAGGTAATATTTTAAATTCAAACAAGCGTTGCATAGCGCATATGAACAAGTTTTCATACTACAGGATCACACGAGCAAGTTCATTCAAATATTACATCTTTCGCACACTCGTCCGCTAGAAGACGGGCACCCTTCAGGACACCCTCATAATACATCTCGGGGTGGCGATGCTCCTTGCCCTGCGGCGGCCCCTCCTTCACCAGCTTCTCGGCATCCATCTTGGCCCAGTGCACCTTTGCACGGGCAAAAGCCCGGCGTGCACCTTCGATGCAGACGGACCGCTTGATGACTTCCAGCCGTGGGCAGGCATCCACAAGACGCCTCACCAGGCCAAAGTAGATGTTGGGAAGGGCTTCGCCAGGCCACATCCAGACTATAAAGCCCTTCATGTCCTGTTCGGCCGCCTTGTGCAGCTCGACCAGTTGCTTCAGCTGGTCGCTCACAGGCATCGGGTGTTCGGTCCCAGTATACTGAGACCAGAACAACTTCTCCGTCGAGCTTCCCTCTTCGGCCTGGTAATATTCCATGGCATCCGACACGCTGCGGGGCAAATCTGCGAATGCTCCTGGAGAGCTCCGCACTCGGGTAAGTAACAAGTAATTTACTTGCGCATGCTTGCTTTGCATATTAAATGCCTTACCCGCCGCTATCTTCCTCATCGCTTCAATCTCCTGGAGGGCTTTTTGGGCTTCGTCCTTGGCATTCTTTGCGCTCTCGAGGGCCGGGACAAGCTCAGACTCTCGCGTCTTCGAGTCAAGCTCCAACGCCTCGTGCTTCGTCACAAGAGCTTGGAGCTCTTGATGCACCTCGCCCACCCGTGCCTCTTGCTTTTCCCGCTCGGTGCGCTCCTTGGCCGCTTTGTCTTCGGCCTCGGATAGCGCAGGCTTTAGGGTCGCCACTTCGGTCGTGGCCCCTGGCACATTCATGATGATCCTGTCATTTCGCAATCGCATCTTTTTTGTATATATATATATATATCTATAGACAAGGTATTACTTACCTTTGTTCTCCTCGAGCTGCCTCTTGGCAAGTCCGAGCTCTTTCTCGGACCCATCGAGGTCCTGCTTCAGTACGGCGACCTCCACAATCAGTGCAGCAAACGTTAGTAGCGAAGCCTGCATACGCATATAGACATACTTATATTAGACTCCTGCAGATATTATTCGATCCTCTATTCGGCTTTTCTTTATGAACACCAAAAGAGCATCAGGGGCTACTGTCTATGCGGTAATATTTTCCTATATTTTAAATACTTACCTCAAAGCCTGTTAGAAGGCTGGCACAGGCTTCAGTCAGTCCGCTCTTGGCAGACTAAACCTTCTTGATCACCGCACTCATAATAGTGCGGTGCTCTTCGTCGATGGAAGCGCCGCGAAGCGCTTCCAGCAGGTTGTCCGGTGCCTCTGGATGGATAGAGGTCACCGGCACAAGCGTCTTACCCCTTTTTGAAGGGGGCCGCCTGCCCGAGTCCGGAACCACTAGAGGTTCCGGCACGGTGTTCGGCTGAGAGCTGAACTTGGAGTCCCCGGGAGCCTTGCTCCCTTTCCTCTTGGAGTTCGGAAGGTCGCCTTGAGGCGCCTCTGGGACTGTCTCCCCCCGGTTCGGTGCCCCTTGAGACAATACCTCGGCATTGTCCATAGGGCAAGGGGAGGAGGCAGTCAGAAGTGGATCGCTATCCATATCCGACGAGTCCAAGGAACCGTACGACGAGGATACGTCGATACGGGCTTGGGGCGGTCTGCATAATCATATTCGGCGTTAGGAGAAGCAGTGCGACAAAGGTATGCTATGAGTTACTCTGGTATCCGAATACTTACGACTTCGCCAGGGGCTTGGCCCTGAGCAGCCACTCGTCTTCGCCTTCGGCGGCGGTGGTGGAGCAGTCCGGAAGGAGAATCCTTCCTTTCTTGGACCCTTCGGCCTCCCCGATTGGGGCGGCCTTCCTTTTCTTATCTCCCCGGCTGGAGGGGGAGCATCTTCATCTTCCTCCTCGTTTTCATGGGAGGAGTGTGTCACGGAGTTATCGGACGATGAGTCCGATTCCACCTGGTGCTGGGAACTCTTTCGGGTTCCCTTGGCCTTCTTCTTGGCCTTATCCGGCACCTCATAAGGAGCCGGAGTCAGCATCTCCGTCAGGAGAGCGTCCACAGTGTCTTCAGGCTGAGTGGCAGGACAGTCAATCTGCTCTGATGCCTCCACCCAGTCCTGTCAAAGGCATGGGAGCTCAGACCCCGCACATGGTTAAGCTATGGGAAATAAATATCCTACCAGATGTACAGAACTTACCGGATTCGCAGGGCGCTTCGCGCTTAGCCCGCAGTCCTCGGTGAGAGAGGGAGGGACCTTGGCGCCCTTGAACAGCACCCTCCAGATGTCTTTGTGCGTCGTGTCGAAGAGCTCGCTTAGAGTCTAGTGCCGGGCCGGGTCGAACTCCCATAAGTTGAAATCCCGTTGTTGACACGGGAGGATCCGGCGGAAGAGCATGACCTAGACTATGTTGACAAGCTTAAGTTTCTTGCTTGCCATGTTCCGGATACACTTCTGGAGTCCGTCCAGCTCCACCGATGAACCCCAGGACAGGCCCTTCTCCTTCCAGGAAGTGAGCTGCGTGGGGATTCCGGATCGAAACTCGGGGGCCGCCACCCAGTTGGTGTTGCGCGGCTCGGTGATGTAGAACCACCCCGATTGCCACCCCCTTACGGTCTCCACGAAGGAGCCTTCGAGCCATGCAACGATGGGCATTTTTCCCACCATGGCTCCACCGCATTCCGCTTGTTGGCCGCCTACAACCTTCGGCTTGATATTGAAGGTCTTCAGCCATAGGCCGAAGTGGGGCCGGATGTGGAGGAAAGCCTCGCACACGACGATGAACGCCGAGATGTTGAGGATGAAATTCGGGGCCAGATCATGAAAGTCCAGCCCGTAGTAGAACATGAGGCCGCGGACGAAAGCATGGAGGGGAAACCCCAATCCGCAGACGAAGTGGGGGAGGAAAACCACCCTTTCATGAGGTTCCGGGGTAGGGACGACCTGCCCCATGGCTGGCAGCCGGTGCGCGATGTCCGCGGCTAAGTATCCGACTCCACGTAACTTTTTGATGTGCCCCTCCGTGACGGAGGAGGACGTCCACTTGCCTCCCGCTCCGGACATGTGTGGAGAGAGTTGAGGAGGAGGATGCGGACTTGGGCGCTGGAGCTCGAGTGCGCGAGAATGGATGAGCAAGGAGGAAGAAGGCGTGGGTAGAAAAAGGTGAGATCTCGGCCCTTTATAAGGGCGGACTAAACTATGCGCCCCCAGTAGCCTGGTAAAACTTGCTTATCCCGCAAGCGCCATAATTGATGGCGCAGTTGGGTTACCCACATACATATTGATGAGAATCCCATAATAAGGGGAACACGATCTCTGCTTTGACAAGACGTGTCATGAAACCGCGTCGCGTTATGTGTGGGGCTGGTTAAAGAAAAATGGTTCAAATAATTACCGGGCCGTGGCATGATGTCATGCTGCCAAAACGTGTCAGCAGATTAGATTTGTGGTAATATTATTCTCTCTGCGGTGGTACGTGGAACTTATTTTGCAGGGTCGGACACTATCCTTGTATTCAAATTCTTCCGTGGTGTATTTGGAGGAACCCGCCTTGCAATGCCGAAAACAACACTGCGCTCCGGACTCATCGTCATTGAAGCCTAGTTCAGGGGATACTGAGGGAGTCCTGGATTAGGGGTTCTCCGGACAGCCGGACTATATCTTTTGGCTAGATTGTTGGACTATGAAGATACAAGATTGAAGACTTCGTCCCGTGTCCGGATGGGACTCTGCTTGGCGTGGAAGGCAAGCTAGGCAATACGGATATGTATATCTCCTCCTTTGTAACCGACCTTGTGTAACCCTAGCCCCTTCCGGTGTCTATATAAACCGGAGGGTTTTAGTCCATAGGACAACATACAATCATACCATAGGCTAGCTTCTAGGGTTTAGCCTCTCCGATCTCGTGGTAGATCAACTCTTGTAATACCCATATTATCAAGTATAATCAAGCAGGACGTAGGGTTTTACCTCCATCAAGAGGGCCCGAACCTGGGTAAAACATCGTGTCCCCTGCCTCCTGTTACCATCCGCCTTAGACGCACAGTTCGGGACCCCCTACCCGAGATCCGCCGGTTTTGACACCGACATAGACGAATGAGGGGATGCCTTCCGGGGCATCCCCAAGCTTTGGCTTTTAGGTGTACTTAGATTATCTTGGGGGTGCCATGGGCATCCCCAAGCCTAGGCTCTTGCCACTCCTTGTTCCATAATCCATCAAATCTTTACCCAAAACTTGAAAACTTCATAACACAAAACTTAAAGTAGAAAATCTCGTGAGCTCCGTTAGCGAAATAAAACAAAAGACCACTTCAAGATACTGTAATTAACTCATTATTTATTTATATTGGTGTTAAACCTAATGTATTCCAACTTCTCTATGGTTTATAAACTATTTTACTAGCCATAGATTCATCAAAATAAGCAAACAACACACGAAAAACAGATTCTGTCAAAAACAGAACAGTCTGTAGTAATCTGTAACTAGCGCAAGATCTGGAACCCCAAAAATTCTAAAATAAATTTTTCGACGTGAGGAATTTATCTATTAATCATCTTCAAAAATAATTAACTAAATAGCACTGTCCAAATAAAAATGGCAGCAGTTCTCGTGAGCGCTAAAGTTTCTGTTTTTTACAGCAAGATAACAAGACTTTCCCCAAGTCTTGTCGACGGTTCTACTTGGCACAAACACTAATTAAACACAAAAAACGCAACCAAAACAGAGGCTAGCTAAATTATTTATTACTAAAAAGGATCAAAAATCAAGGAATAAAAATAAAATTGGGTTGCCTCCCAACAAGCGCTATCGTTTAACGCCCCTAGCTAGGCATAAAAAGCAAGGATAGATCTAGGTATTGCCATCTTTGGTAGGCAATCCATAAGTGGCTCTCATAATTGATTCATAAGGTAATTTAATTTTCTTTCTAGGAAAGTGTTCCATGCCTTTCCTTAACGTAAATTGGAATCTAATATTTCCTTCCTTCATATCAATAATTGCACCAATCGTTCTAAGGAAAGGTCTACCAAGGATAATAGGACATGAAGGATTGCAATCTATGTCAAGAACAATAAAATCTATGGGCACATAATTCCTATTTGCAACAATAAGAAAATCATTGATTCTTCCAATTGGTTTGTTAATAGTGGAATTTGCAAGGTGCAAGTTTAAAGAGCAATCATCAAAATCACGGAAACCTAACAAATCACACAAAGTCTTTGGAATCGTGGAAACACTAGCACCCAAATCACATAAAGCATAGAAATCATGATTTTTAATCTTAATTTAATAGTTGGTGCCCACTCATCATAAAGTTTTCTAGGGATAGAAACTTCCAACTCAAGTTTTTCTTCATAAGATTGCATCAAGGCACCAACGATATGTTTAGTAAACGCTCTATTTTGACTGTAAGCATGAGGAGAATTTAGCACGGATTGCAATAAGGAAATACAATCAATGAAAGATAAATTTTCATAATTAAATTCCTTGAAATCCAAAATAGTGGGTTTAGCAACATCTAGGGTTTTAATTTCTTCAATCCCACTTTCATCAAATTCAGCATCAGGATCTAAAAACTCCGAATTTTTGGAACGCCTTCTAGGTAAAGGTTGATCATATTCAGTCCCATCATTATCAAGATTCATATTGCAATCCAAAGATTTAATAGGGGACACATCAATAACTTTTAGATCTTCATCTTTATTTTCATAGGAACTAGAAGAACACGCTCTTATAAAGGCATCTTTCTTAGCACGCATCCTAGCGGTTCTTTCTTTGCACTCATCAATGGAAATTCTCATGGCTTTGAGAAACTCATTGATATCATTCTTAGAAGGAATAGATCTAAGCTTTAAAGAATCAACATCAAGAGAAATTCTATCAACGTTCCTAGCCAAATCATGAACTTTAAGCAATTTCTCTTCAAGCAAAGCATTGAAATTCTTTTGTGAATTCATAAATTCCTTAACACTATTCTCAAGTTCAGAGGGCATCTTATTGAAATTTCCATAATTATTAGAGGGATTACTAGGATAAGGACTAGGATTAAAGTTTCCTCTATATGCGTTGTTACCAAAATTATTCCTACCAACAAAATTCACATCCATAGATTCATTATTGTTCTCAATCAAAGTAGACAAGGGCATATCATTAGCATCAGAAGAAACACTCTTACTAGCAAATAATTTCATAAGTTCATCCATCTTTCCACTCAAAACATTATTTTTTTCTACCGCATGCACCTTTTTATTAGTAGATCTTTCAGTATGCCATTGAGAAAAATTAACCATAATCTTATCTAGGAGTTTAGTAGCTTCTCCTAAAGTGATTTCCATAAAAGTGCCTCCCGCGGCCAAATCTAAAAGATTTCTAGAAGAAAAATTCAATCCGGCATAAAAATTTTGTATAATCATCCACAAATTCAAACCATGAGTAGGGGAATTACGTATCATTAATTTCATCCTCTCCGAAGCTTGTGCAACATGTTCATGATCAAGTTGTTTAAAATTCATAATATCGTTTCTAAGGGAGGTGATCTTAGCGGGAGGAAAATACTTAGAGATAAAAGAATCTTTGCACTTGTTCCAAGAATCAATACTATTTTTAGGCAAAGACAAAAACCAAGATTTAGCACGATCTCTAAGCGAAAAAGGAAATAACTTCAACTTAACAATATCATTGTCCACATCTTTCTTGTTTTGCATATCACACAAATCAACGAAGCTATTTAGATGGGTAGCGGCCTCTTCACTAGGAAGGCCGGAAAACGGATCTTTCATGACAAGATTCAGCAAAGCGGCATTAATTTCACAAGATTCAGCATCGGTAAGAGGAGCAATCGGAGTGCTAATCAAATCATTGTTTTTGGTATTGGTAAAGTCACAAAATTTAATGTTATCTTGAGCCATTGTGACAAGCAAACAATCCAACACACAAGCAAACAAAAAGCAAGCGGGCAAAAAGAGGCAAATAGAGAAAGAGAGGGAGGATAGAGAGAGAGGGGGGAATAAAACGGCAAGGGTGAAGTGGGGGAGAGGAAAACGAGAGGCAAATGTCAAATAATGTAATGCGGGAGATAAGGGTTGTGATGGGTACTTGGTAGGTTGACTTTTGCGTAGACTCCCCGGCAACGGCGCCAGAAATCTTCTTGCTACCTCTTGAGCACTGCGTTGGATTTCCTTGAAGAGGAAAGAATGATGCAGCAAAGTAGCGTAAGTATTTCCCTCAGTTTTTTAGAACCAAGGTATCAATCTAGTAGGAGGCTACGCGTGAGTCCCTCATACCTGCACAAAACAAATAACTCCTCGCAACCAACGTGATAAGGGGTTGTCAATCCCTTCACGGTCACTTACGAGAGTGAGATCTGATAGATATGATAAGATAATATTTTTGCTATTTTTGTGATAAATATGCAAAGTAAAATAAAAGCAAAGTAAAAAAGCAAAGGAAATAACTAAGTATTGGAAGATTAATATGATGAAGATAGACCCGGGGCCATAGGTTTCACTAGTGGCTTCTCTCAAGAGCATAAGTATTTTACGGTGGGTGAACGAATTACTTATGAGCAATTGACATAATTGAGCATAGTTATGAGAGTATCTAGGTATGATCATGTATATAGGCATCACGTCCAAGACAAGTAAACCGACTCTTGCCTGCATCTACTACTATTACTCCACTCATCGACCGCTATCCAGCATGCATCTAGAGTATTAAGTTCATGAAAAAGAGTAACGCCTTAAGCAAGATGACATGATGTAGTGGGATAAATTCATGCAATATGATGAAAACCCCATCTTGTTATCCTCGATGGCAACAATACAATACGTGCCTTGCTGCGCCTACTGTCACTGGGAAAGGACACCGCAAGATTGAACCCAAAGCTAAGCACTTCTCCCATTGCAAGAAAGATCAATCTAGTAGGCCAAACCAAACTGATAATTCGAAGAGACTTGCAAAGATAACCAATCATACATAAAAGAATTCAGAGAAGATTCAAATATTGTTCATAGATAATCTTGATCATAAACCCACAATTCATCGATCTTAAAAAGACACCGCAAAAAAAGATTACATCGAGTAGATCTCCACAAGAGAGGGGGAGAACATTGTATTGAGATCTAAAAAGAGAGAAGAAGCCATCTAGCTAATAACTATGGACCCGAAGGTCTGAGGTAAACTACTCACACTTCATCGGAGAGGCTATGGTGTTGATGTAGAAGCCCTCCGTGATGGATGCCCCCTCCGGCGGAGCTCCGGAACAGGCCCCAAGATGGGATTAGGTTGCGACGATGGAATTAGGTTTTTGGCTCCGTATCTGATCATTTGGGGGTACGTAGGTATATATAGGAGGAAGGAGTACGTCGGTGGAGCAATAGGGGGCCCACGAGGGTGGAGGGCGCGCCTAGGGGGGGGTAGGCGCGCCCCCTACCTTGTGGCTTCCTCCTTTATTTCTTGACGTAGGGTCCAAGTCTCCTGGATCATGTTCATTCCGAAAATTACGTTCCCGAAGGTTTCATTCCGTTTGGACTCTGTTTGATATTCCTTTTCTGCGAAACTCTGAAATAGGCAAAAAACAGCAATTCTGGGCTGGGCCTCCGTTAATAGGCTAGTCCCAAAAATAATATAAAAGTGGATAATAAAGCCCAATAATGTCAAAAACAGTAGATAATATAGCACATAGCAATCAAATATTATAGATACGTTGGAGACGTATCACTGCCGCGCCTTCACTCCGGAGCTGTGCAGCATCGTCTAGTCGGGGAAGTTCAAACCCGACCCGCCTCCACGCTATGACGGCACCCCTGACCCTGCTGAGTTCCTGTATCTCTACGAACTGAGCATCAAGGCGGCCAACGACGATGAGAAGGTTATGGAGAACTGGTTTCCCATGGCCCTCAAGGATGGCACACGCTCGTGGCTCCTGGACCTGCCTGTGGGGTCTATCTCTTCCTGGGGCTAGACGCGCGAGCGTTTGATTGCCAACTTCCAGGGCACTCGCGACTATCGGTGTCAAAACCGGCCGATCTCGGGTAGGGGTCCCGAACTGTGCGTCTGAGGATCAAAGGTAACATGAGGCAGGGGACACGAAGTTTTACCCAGGTTCGGGCCCTCTTAATGGAGGTAATACCCTACTTCTGCTTGATTGACTTTGATGAGTATAGGGGTTACAAGAGTTGATCTACCTCGAGATTGTAATGGCTAAACCCTAGATGTCTAGCCTGTATGATTTGTCTTAGCCTCTATGGACTAAACCCTCCGGTTTATATAGACACCGGAGGGGCCTAGGGTTTGTACAAAGTTGGTTTACAGTGAAAGGAAACTTCACATCTGGACGCCAAGCTTGCCATCCACGCAAAGGAGAGTCGCATTCGGACATAGGGGAAGGCCTTCTATCTTGTATCTTCATGGCCCATTAGTCCAGCCCATGGCAGATAGGCCGGATCCCCGAGGACCCCATAATCTAGGACTCCCTCAGTAGCCCCTGAACCAGGCTTGAATGACGATGTGTCCGGCGCAAAGATTATCTTCGGCATTTTAAGGCGGGTTCCTCTTTCGAATAGTCCAAAGTAGCTGAACAAAAGAACTATATCCGATTCTATACAATAGTTACAACCCAGAACCACAAGGGTGAAAAATTTAAGCAAAATAAGTCATGTCTCCTGATAGCTTTTTCGGCGAGACGTTATGTTCTTGCCTTATTATTTCGAACTATTTTTTAGCCTCCCGCTTCGCGTTTTGAGGCGCGGTCTTCATTGACACATCTTGTCAAAGCAGAGATCGTGTCCCCTTGTTGCGGAATTTTCACTAATACGGGTTTGGGTAATCCAACTGTGCCGTTTGCACGACCCCTTGGCAATAGGCGAGTTTTAAGGCTTGTGAGGGGGCGCTTCATATTCACTTTCTTTATAAGGGGATAAGGATCCATCTTTTTACCCCAGGCCTTCTTCTTCCTCGGCCCATCCACCCTCGAGCTCCAGCGCCCAAGTTTCAATCTTTCTCATCAACACCAAACACTATAGCCATGTCCGGATCTGGCTCACAGGGCAAGTGGATGGCTTCCTCCGTCACGGAGAGGAACACCAAGGAACTCTAGGAAGCGGGGTATTTTGTCGCGGACATCACCCACCGGCTCCCTGCCAAAAAGCAAATCATCCCCACTCTGGAGCCTAACGAGAGGGTAGTGTTCATCCCTCACTTTCTCCGCGGACTAGGGTTTCCTCTGCACCGTTTCGACCACAGCCTCATGTTCTATTATGGGCTAGATTTCCACGACCTAGCCCCAAATTCCTGCCTCCATATTTCGGTGTTCATCATCATGTGTGAGGCGCTCCTCCGCATCCCCCCCCACTTCGGCCTATGGCTTAAGGTATTCAACGTGAAACCGAAGGTGGTTGATGGAGAACATGGAGACTATGGAGGCACCATGGTGAGCAAGCTCCCGAACGTCACCTGGCCAAAAGGGGCCTTCGTGGAGACCATCGAGATATGGCAGCAGGAGTG
Organism: Triticum dicoccoides; assembly: GCF_002162155.2. Classification (NCBI taxonomy): domain Eukaryota; kingdom Viridiplantae; phylum Streptophyta; class Magnoliopsida; order Poales; family Poaceae; genus Triticum; species Triticum dicoccoides. The sequence goes on from NC_041384.1 coordinate 323,520,402, forward strand.
GTTCTATATCACCGAACCCCGTGGCGCCAACTGGGCGGGCACTCCTGAGTTCAGATCCGGACCGCCGATGCGGCTTGCATCGTGGATAAACAAGGGTCTGGATTGGGCGTCATCCGATGAGGTGATGAAGCTACAAAAGCGCATCGAAAATATAATGGAGAAGAACACCAGCCTTGCTGATGTGGTCCAGGTGATGCTTTTTCGCCGGATTCTCCCCTGCCAGCACCGGACTCTCCACATGTGGGAGTTCAATCTGGCTAGCCCTCGGACCCTATAGGGATTCTTCGGCATGACACACGAAGAGATTTGGAAGCTGCTTTTCAAGGGCCAGAAGTCGTGGTTGGAGCCGACCGAAGACATCGGCCTCGACTGTGCTCATCCAGCCACTCCAGTAAGTTTTCGGTTTTCCGAATCATAAATTCAACTTGTAAACCCAAAGGGGTATGATGAGCCTTCCATCCTTCCTTCAGGGCTGGACAAAGAAGGCGAAGCAGATCCGATGTCCAGGTCCGCTGCCCTAAGACCCAGCCATTCCTGTTCTGATGAAGATGCTGGTCTCGGCACCGTACCAGGTGCCGGAGAAGAAGGTCAAGAAGAAGGGCAAGGGGGGCAGAGGCGGCCTTCGCCGAAAAGGTACTTCGGACGCTGTGTCCGGGGATGCCGAAGCTCTCTCCTCCCACGAGGGGGATGAAGATGAAGAGGAGGAGGAGAGCAATTCTCCCGTTAAGGGGGGAAAGAAGAAATGGACAGCTTCCGTGGACCTAGAGGCGGAGGCGTCCAAGAAGGGGAAGATCTCCCTTTCGGACAATTCGGAATTAGATGCCGAAGCCATCCCCAAGTGGCGCCTTAGGCCGAAGCCCCTGGACGAATCGTAAGTATCTAAGGACACTGTAGATATATCCGGTTTGATGCTTTGTGGTTTTAACACATTGAATTGCGTGTTGTAGTCCGGGTCGCGATCTCCCCCAACGATCATCGTCTTCTGGGAATTCGCTGGGGCCGAACATGATGGAGAGTGAGACTCCTCTGCAGGCCTCCCCGCCCACTGCCATGGACAACACCGAAGTGTTTTCCCGAAGAACCTCTCGAGGCCATGGAGAGGTGCAGCAGGCCGTCAAGACGGTGCCAGAGGGTAATACCTCAGCTACTAAAAACATGGGGGAACCGACCCCCATGGAGAATGGTGACGGGGGTCATGCCTGATAACCCACAAGTATAGGGGATCGCAACAGTTATCGAGTGTAGAGTATTCAACCCAAATTTATTAATTCGACACAAGGGGAGCCAAAGAATATTCTCAAGTATTAGCAGCTGAATTGTCAATTCAACCAAACCTGGAAACTTAATATCTGCAACAAAGTATTTAGTAGCAAAGTAATATGATAGTATTGGTAATGGTAGCAAAAGGTAACAGTAGCAAAAGTAATGTTTTTGGTATTTTGTAGTGATGATAGCAATAGCAACGGAAAAGTAAATAAGCGAAGAACAATATATGGAAAGCTCGTAGGCAATGGATCGGTGATGGAGAATTATGCCAGATGCGGTTCATCATGTAACAATCATAACATAGGGTGACACAGAACTAGCTCCAATTCATCAATGTAATGTAGGCATGTATTCCGAATATAGTCATACATGCTTATGGAAAAGAACTTGCATGACATCTTTTGTCCTACCCTCCCGTGGTAGCGGGGTCCTAATGGAAACTAAGGGATATTAAGGCCTCCTTTTAATAGAGTACCAGACCAAAGCATTAACACATAGTGAATACATGAACTCCTCAAACTACGGTCATCACCGGTAAGTATCCCGATTATTGTCACTTCGGGGTTAACGGATCATAACACATAATAGGTGACTATAGACTTGCAAGATAGGATCAAGAACTCTCATATATTGATGAAAACATAATAGGTTCAGATCTGAAATCATGGCACTCGGGCCCTAGTGACAAGTATTAAGCATAGCAAAGTCATAGCAACATCAATCTTAGAACATAGTGGATACTAGGGATCAAACCCTAACAAAACTAACTCGATTACATGATAGATCTCATCCAACCCATCACCGTCTAGCAAGCCTACGATGGAATTACTCACACACGGCGGTGAGCATCATGAAATTGGTGATGGAGGATGGTTGATGATGACGATGGCGATGGATTCCCCTCTCCAGAGCCCCGACCGGACTCCAGATCAGCCCTCCCGAGGGGTTTTAGGGCTTGGCGGCGGCTCCGTATTGTAAAACGCGATGAATCCATCTCTCTGATTATTTTCTCCCCGAAAGCAAATATATAGAGTTGGAGTTGAGGTCGGAGGAGCTCCAGGGGGCCCACAAGGTAGGGGGCGGGCCCTAGGGGGGCAGGCGCGCCCCCACCCTCGTGGACAGGTGGTGGGCCCCCTGGTCTTCATCTTTTGCAAGGATTTTTTATTATTTCCGAATAGATGTTCCGTGAAGTTTCAGGTCATTCCGAGAACTTTGGTTTCTGCACATAGATAACACCATAGCAATTCTGCTGACAACTGCGTCAGTCCGGGTTAGTTCCATTCAAATCATGCAAGTTAGAGTCCAAAACAAGGGCAAAAGTGTTTGGAAAAGTAGATACGATGGAGACGTATCAACTCCCCCAAGCTTAAACCTTTGCTTGTCCTCAAGCAATTCAGTTGATAAACTGAAAGTGATAAAGAAATTTTTTTACAAACTATGTTTGCTCTTGTTGTTTTAAATATGTAAAGCCAGCATTCAAGTTTTCAGCAAAGATTATGACTAACCACATGCACAATAACGCTTAGGTTTCAAGTTTACTCATATCAATGGCATAATCAACTAGCGAGCAGTAATAATAAATCTCGAATAACAACACTTTCTCAAAATAATCATAATATGATATAACAAGAAGATCTCGCTAGCCCTTTCTGAGACCGCAAAACATAAATGCAGAGCACCTTTAAAGATCAAGGACTGACTAGACATTGTAATTCATGGTAAAAGAGATCCAGTCAAGTCATACTCAATGTAAACTAACAATAATGAATGCAAATGACAATGGTGCTCTCCAACTGGTGCTTTTAAATAAGAAGATGATGACTCAACATGAAAGTAAATAGATAGGCCCTTCGCAGAGGGAAGCAAGGATTTGTAGAGGTGCCAGAGCTCGGTTTTGAAATAGAGATGAATAATATTTTGAGCGGTATACTTTCATTGTCAACATAAAAACCAAGAGATAGCAATATCTTCCATGCTCCACACATTATAGGCGGTTCCCAAACAGAATGGTAAAGTTTATACTCCCCCTCCACCAACAAGCATCAATCCATGGCTTGCTCGAAACAATGAGTGCCTCCAACTAACAAGAGTCCCAGGGGGAGTTTTGTTTGCAATTATTTTGATTTTATTTGCATAAAGCATGGGACTGGGCATCCCAGTGACCAGCCATTTTCTCATGAGTGAGGAGCGGAGTCCACTCCTCTTGAGAATAACCCGCCTAACATGGAAGATACAGACAACTCTAGTTGACACTTGAGCTATTCGAGCATACAAAACAGGATATTTATTTGAAGGTTTAGAGTTTGGCACATACAAATTTACTTGGAACGGCAGGTAGATACCGTATATAGGTAGGTATGGTGGACTCACATGGAATAACTTTGGGGTTTAAGGGATTGGATGCACAAGCAATATTCTCGCTTAGTATAGGCGAAGGCTAGCAAAAGACTGGGAAGTGACTAGCTAGAGAGCGACAATAGTCATGAACATGCATTAAAATTAATCAACACCGAATGCAAGCATGAGTAGGATATAATCCACCATGAACATAAATATCGTGAAGGCTATGTTGATTTTGTTTCAACTACATGCGTGAACATGCGCCAAGTCGACTCACTTAAATCATTCAGCGGAGGATACCACCCTATCATACCACATCACAACCATTTTAATAGCATGTTGGCACGCAAGGTAAACCATTATAAGCTCCTAGCTAATCAAGCATGGCATAAGAAACTATGATCTCTAGTTGTCATTGCAAACATGTTTATTCATAATAGGCCGAATCAAGAACGATGAACTAATCATATTTACAAAAACAAAAGAGGTCGAGTTCATACCAGCTTTTCTCATCTCAGTCAGTCCATCATATATCGTCATAATTGCCTTTCACTTGCATGACCGAACGATGTGAACAATAATAATAGTGCACGTGCATTGGACTAAGCTGGAATCTGCGAGCATTCAATAAATTGGAGAAGACAAGGCAATATGGGCTCTTTTGTCGGATCAACAATAATGCATATAAGAGCCACTTCATCAATTTAATCATGGTCTTCTCCTATCGACCCCCAAAGAAAAGAAAAGAAATAAAACTATTTACACAGGAAAGCTCCCAACAAGCAAAAGAAGAACATGAAATCTTTTTGGGTTTTCTTTTTAATTACTACTACAAGCATGGAAATTAAACTAATTAAAAGCTACAACTAATTCTTTTTGGTTTTTCTTAAGGTTTATCAAACACACAAGAAGAGAGAATAAAAAGGGAAATAAACTAGCATGGATGATACAATGAAAAAGTATGAGCACCGACATCTAACAATGAGTGTGTTAACATAAATGTAATGTCGGTGAGAAATACGTACTCCCCCAAGCTTAGGCTTTTGGCCTAAGTTGGTCTATGGCCACGGCTGGCCTGGCGGATATCCATAGTAATAGTTGGGGTCGTACTGCGATGAAGAAGACTCTGATTGCCACTGGTTGGAAATCATCTCCAGATCCCAATGGTAATTAGACTGTCGTGGAGGATCAACTTGTGGTTCCGACTCTGGCTCTATGGCTGATGTAGGGTTCCGGTAGACATTAATACCCTCTAACGGAACAAGGTACTGGCCTGAAGATAAATCAAACAAGGAAGGAGCAGGCAGGGTAATAGTCTCAGGATGATGTTTATGAAAGAACCATTTCTATTTAAGCTCCCCTTCCCTATTCTTAACAATAAAATCGTGTGCCACCATACTCTTATAATCTAAATAAACACGAGGCAGCAATCTTTCTTCCTTCTCATAATCCCTAATAGGTATGTTAAAATGTGCTTCTAGTCGTGAAGTATAGATGCCTCCAAAGATGGGGCCCTTTATACGGTTCAGACTTAAGCGTTTAGCAATAATACCGCCCATACTAACAGAGTTATCACTGAATAAACCTTGGAACAAAATAATAATATCAGGGACACTAAGGTTTCCATAGTTTCCGCGACCAATTAAGCAACGACTAGCAAATATTGCAAAGTAGCGTAAAACAGGAAAATATATGCTAGTGATTCGTGCATCGGAAACCTTCCTCGTTTCCCCTACAGTGATGGTATCAATAAACCCATCCACATCGCCGCGATGTGGTTCCTCTGTCGTGCCCTCGAAAGGGACCAAACAAACCCGACAAAAATCATAAAGTGACATCTCCTTATGCTCATCATATAAATAAAACTCAACCGTAGGTGGTGAGCTCCTAGAATGGAAATGAAAGTTTTGCACAAAGATATTTGTGAGTAAGAGATACTGGTCGCGTTGGTCGTGGAGGAAACCGGTGAGGCCTGCATTCTCAGCCAATTCATAAAAATCATCATAAATCCCGGCTGCTCTCAAGAAATCATCGGAAGGCCATTCACACGACAAAACCTCCGTGGTGCGAGGCAGATTATATTTGGGCTTCTATGCCTTTTCCTTCGAGCTTCGGCTCGATGAGCGCCTCAAGAATCCCTTCATTATTTTCTGGAAAATTCTGAAATTTTTAGTAAATTCAAAATAAAAGTAAACCAAACTCAACAAAATTGATAGCAACTACTCCTACAAGTGCCTAGAGTCTATATCATCCATCAAAACTACTTTTGACCATATAAATTTGACATGCAAGCTCAAGAACAGGGTCACCTAAGCAGAAATTTTTTGCAATGAATAAAGCACTAGAACAAAAACAAATTGGACCAATGGAGAAGTCACATACCAAGGAACAATCCCCCCAAGCCGTTTTGTGAGAGGTGCTTTGATAAAGGAGATCGAAAATGGCAGCAAAATGAGCTTGGACTCGGGTTTGAGCTGGATATCCGTGTTTGTGGGACGAAGAAGGAGTGTGTGGGTGCAGGAATAAGTGGAGGAGGGCCGTCGTGGGCCCTCAAGGCAGGGGGCACGCCCAGGGGGCTAGGGCGCGACCCTGACCCTCGTGGCCAGGTGCCAGCTCCTCCTGATGTGTTCTCAGTGCCAAATATTCTCAAATATTCCACAAAAAATCATATTTAAATTTCAGGGCATTTGAAGAACTTTTATTTTCGGGGTATTTATATATTGCACGGATAATCCAGATAACAGACAGAAAAATACTATTTTTATTTTATTTAATATAAAAAACAGAAAGTAAGAGGAGGGTAGAGAAGGTTGTGCCTTCTAGTTTCATCCATCTCATGCTCATCAAAAGGAATCCACTAACAAGGTTGACCAAGTCTTGTTAACGAACTCATTCCAAATAACATGGAACCGGAGAAATTTCAAATAACACTATGTTACCTCAACGGGGATATGCACATCCCCTATGATAAGAATATCATATTTCTTCTTGACAGTAGGAACAGGAAATTCAAAACCTCCAAATATAATCAATGGAATTTTTCCAATAGAGTTGATACTATGAACTTGAGGTTGTTTCCTCGGAAAGGGCACCATATGCTCATTACCATTAACATGAAAAGTGACATTGCCTTTAGTGCAATCAATAACAGCCCCTGCAGTATTCAAAAGGGTCTTCCAAGAATAATAGACATGCTATCGTCCTCGGGAATATCAAGAATAACAAAGAACGTTAAAATAGTAACGTTTGCAACTACAACAGGAACATCCTCACAAATACCGACAGGTATAGCAGTTGATTTATCAGCCATTTGCAAAGATATTTCAGTAGGTGTCAACTTATTCAAATCAAGTCTATGATATAAAGAGAGAGGCATAACACTAAAACCGGCTCCAAGATCACATAAATCAGTTTTAACATAATTTCTTTTAATGGAGCATGGTATAGTGGGTACTCCCGGATCTCCAAGTATCTTTGGTATTCCACCCTTAAAAGTATAATTAGCAAGCATGGTGGAATTTTCAGCTTCCGGTATCTTTCTTTTATTAGTAACAATATCTTTCATGTGCTTATCATAAGGATTCATTTTAAGCATATCAGTTAAAAGCATACGAAAAAAGATAGGTCTAATCATTTCAGCAAAGCGCTCAAAATCCTCATCATCCTTTTTCTTGGATGGTTTGGGAGGAAAAGGCATGGGTTTCTGAACTCATGGTTCTCTTTCTTTACCATGTTTCCTAGAAACAAAGTCTTTCTTATCATAACGTTGATTCTTTGATTGTGGGTTATCAAGATCAACAACAGGTTCAATTTCTATATCATTATCGTTACTAGGTTGAGCATCATCATGAACATTATCATTAACATTATCACTAGTTTTAGGTTCATTACCAGATTGTCTTTCAGCATCAGAAATAGAAATATCATTTGGATTCTCAGGTGTTTCAGTAATAGGTTTACTAGAAGCATGCAAAGTCCTATCATTTTTCTTTTTCTTCCTATTAGAAGGACTAGGTGCATCCACATTATTTTTCTGAGAATCTTGCTCAATTCTCTTAGGATGGCCTTCAAGATACAAAGGTTCCTGAGTCATTCTACCACCTCTAGTCATAACTCTAACAGCGTTATCATTATTCTTACTATTCAATTCATTGAGCAAATCATTTTGAGCTTCAAGTACTTCTTCTACTTTAGTGGTAACCATAGAAGCATGTTTACTAATAAGTTTAAGTTCACCTTTAACATTAGCCATATAATCACCCAAGTGTTGAAGCATATGTTAATTGTATTTCAATTGTCTACCAAAATAAGCATTAAAGTATTCTTGCTTAGCCATAAATTTATCAAACTCATCTAAGCATGGGCTAGCAAATTTAGTAAATGGAATTTCAGCTTTATGATATCTATAGAGAGAATTTACCTTTACTACCTGTGTCGGGTTATCAAGACCATGTATTTCCTCAATAGGAGATGGATTAAGATCATATGTTTCTTCAACAGGCGGTAAATTAAGACCGTGTATTTCTTCAATAGGAGGTAAATTCTTAACATCTTAAGCTTTAATACTTTTTTCTTTCATAGATTTTGTTGCCTCTTGCATATCTTCAGGACTGAGAAATAGAAAACCTCTCTTCTTCGGAGTTGGTTTAGGAATAGGCTCAGGAGCTGGCTCAGGAAGTGTCCAATTATTTTCATTTGTTAACATATTATTCAATACAATTTCAGCTTCATCCGGTGTTCTTTCCCTGAAAATAGAACCAACACAACTATCCAGGTAATCTCTGGAAGCATCGGTTAGTCCATTATAAAAGATATCAAGTATTTCATTTTTCTTAAGAGGATGATCAGGCAAAGCATTAAGTAACTTGAGAAGCCTCCCCCAAGCTTGTGGGAGCCTCTCTTCTTCAATTTGCACAAAATTATATATATCCCTTAAAGCAGCTTGTTTCTTATGAGCAGGGAAATATTTAGCAGAGAAGTAATAAATCATATCCTGGGGACTACGCACACAACCAGGATCAAGAGAATTAAACCATATCTTAGCACCACCCTTTAATGAGAACGGAAATATTTTAAGGATATAAAAGTAACGAGTTCTCTCATCATTAGTGAATAGGGTGGCTATATCATTTAATTTAGTAAGATGTGCCACAACAGTTCCAGGATTCATAGCCATGAAAAGGATCAGATTCAACCAAAGTAATTATATCAGGATCAAGAGAGAATTCATAATCCTTATCAGTAACAATGATAGGTGAAGTAGCAAAAGCAGGGTCAGGTTTCATCCTAGCATTTAGAGATTGCTTATTCTATTTAGCTAATAACCTCTTAAGTTCATAACTATCTTTGCAAGCTAAAATAGCTAAAGAAGCTTCTTTATCAAAAACATAACCTTTAGCAATAACGGGCAAGTCTTCATCATCACTTTCATCAATATTATCAGATTCAATATTTTCATTCTCTCTAACCCTAGCAAGTTGTTCATCAAGAAATTCACCAAGTGGCACAGTAGTATCAAGGATAGAAGTAGTTTCATCATAAGTATCATGCATAGCAGAAGTGGCATCATCAATAACACGCGACATATCAGAACGAATAGTAGAAGCAGGTTTAGGTGTCGCAAGCTTACTCAAAAACAGAAGTTGAATCAAGTGCAGAGCTAGATGGCAGTTCCTTACCTTCCCTCATAGTTGAGGGATAAATCTTGGTTTTTGGATCTCTCAAGTTCTTCATAATGATAAGCAGATATAAATCCCAAGTGACTCAAAGAATAGAGCTATGCTCCCCGGTAACGGCGCCAGAAAATAGTCTAGATAACCCACAAGTATAGGGGATCGCAACAGTTTTCGAGGGTAGAGTATTCAACACAAATTTATTGATTCGACACAAGGGGAGCCAAAGAATATTCTCAAGTATTAGCATCTGAGTTGTCAATTCAACAACACCTGGAAACTTAATATCTGCAACAAAGTATTTAGTAGAAAAGTAATATGATAGTAGTGGTAAAGGTAGCAAAAGGTAACAGTAGGAAAAGTAATGTTTTTGTTATTTTGTAGTGATGATAGCAATAGCAACGGAAAAGTAAATAAGCGAAGAAAAATATATGGAAAGCTCGTAGGCAATGGATCGGTGATGGAGAATTATGCCGGATGTGGTTCATCATGTAACAATCATAACATAGGGTGACACAGAACTAGCTCCAATTCATCAATGTAATGTAGGCATGTATTCCGAATATAGTCATATGTGCTTATGGAAAAGAACTTGCATGACATCTTTTGTCCTACCCTCCCGTGGCAGCGGGGTCCTAATGGAAACTAAGGGATATTAAGGCCTCCTTTTAATAGAGTACCGGACCAAAGCATTAATACATAGTGAATACATGAACTCCTCAAACTACTTTCATCATCAGTAAGTATCCCGATTATTGTCAATTTGGGGTTAACGGATCATAACACATAATAGGTGACTATAGACTTGCAAGATAGGATCAAGAACTCTCATATATTGATGAAAACATAATAGGTTCAGATCTGAAATCATGGCACTCGGGCCCTAGTGACCAGCATTAAGCATAGCAAAGTCATAGCAACATCAATCTCAGAACATAGTGGATACTAGGGATCAAATCCTAACAAAACTAACTTGATTACATGATAGATCTCATCAAACCCATCATCGTCCAGCAAGCCTACGATGGAATTACTCACGTATGGCGGTGAGCATCATGAAATTGGTGATGGAGGATGGTTGATGAGGACGATGGCGACGGGTTCCCCTCTCCGAAGCCCCGAACGGACTCCAGATCAGCCCTCCCGAGAGGTTTTAGGCTTGGCGAGGGCTCCGTATCGTAAAACGCGATGAATCCTTCTCTCTGATTTTTTTCTCCCTGAAAGCAAATATATAGAGTTGGAGTTGAGGTCGGAGGAGCTCCAGGGGGCCCACGAGGTAGGGGCATGCCCTAGGGGGGCAGGCACGCCCCCACCCTCGTGGACAGGTGGTGGGCCCCCTGGTCTTCATCTTTTGCAAGGATTTCTTATTATTTCGGAATAGATGTTCCGTGAAGTTTCAGGTCATTCCGAGATCTTTTGTTTTTGCACATAAATAACACCATAGCAATTCTGCTGAAAACAACGTCAGTGCGGGTTAGTTCCATTCAAATCATGCAAGTTAGAGTCCAAAACAAGGGCATAAGTGTTTGGAAAAGTAGATACAATGGAGACGTGTCAATTCCCAATTCGGCCCCCAACTGAATAGCATTCCGGAGATCCGCACGACTCCGGAATCAAGCGAGTAGCCTCCTTTGAAAGAAGGGGGCACGTTGACTCCACCGGCGACCTCTGTCAATCCTAAGACGCCGGACATTCTGGTGGACGCGCTTCAGCGTGCTTCCATTGTGGAGGAACACCGTACCCTTATGGGTACGGTGGTTGAAAAGGTTCAGTCCGCTAAAAATGGATTGAATGAAGCCTATACCAGCCTACTAACAGGCTTTGAGGTATGTGAAGTAATATTTTTTATCTGCTTTGCATATGCAAAAAATATGCCTGCGTATAGATAGTAGCCCGTGAGACTCTGTTCGGCTTTTGCAAAGAAGGGACGAATAGAGGATCGATTAGTATTCGCATGAGATAACATACGTGTCTATTTTGATAAACAGGCTTCGCTATTAGCAGCAATCGTATAGGCTGCCGAAGTGTCCGAACTTAAGAGGAGGTTGGAGCAGGCCAATGAAGAGCTCACCGCACCAATAAGCGGTTTGAGGAAGAGCAAGGTATGTGGTACCTGTACATACCCGAAATGATATGAGCTCTGATTGGGTTATCTAGCTGAGTTTTGTGCTTATACTCATAGTGCATGCATCTAAGGTCGAATTCCTCAAGAGCGCACAGGCCGAAGCCAAAAAGGGGGCGGAGGAGGAGCGAGCTGCCCGCAAAAAACATGAAGCGAGGTTGGATGAATTCCAACAAGAGCTCAAGGATGCCATAAGAAAATGTGAGTCCATGGAGTGCAAGGTTTCGTATCAAGACTCCGAACTTGCTAACGCACTCCAAAGCGCGAAGGAGGCCAGGGTTGAAGACCAAGGCGCCTGCCGAGAGATACAAGAGGCAAGGCAGATAGCGGTGGGTAAGGCCTTTAATATGTAGAGCAAATTTCTAAGGAGAATATACATCTTCCTTACCCGGGTTTGGAGTTCTCCAAGAGAGTTTGCGGATCTACCCCCGAGTGTTGCCGATGCTGTGGAGTTCTTCCGAGCCAAAGAGGGGAGCTCAATGGAGAAGCTGTTTTGGACGTAGTACCTTGCGCCAGAGCATCCAGTGCCCCTTAGTGATCAGCTGAAGCAGTTGACCGAACTGCATAGGGTGGCCGGATTGGCCATGAAGGATGTTATAGTCTGTCTTTGGCAGCCAAGCCCATACCCAGCAGCTACTTCGGACTCGTGAAGCGGCTAGTCAATGCCTGCCCCCAGCTTGATGCCATAAAGCGGTCGGTCTGTATCGAAGGTGCCCGGATGGCCTTCGCCCGTGTCAAGGTGCAGTGGGCGAAGATGAATGCCACCAAGCTTGCAACCGAGGGACCACCCACATGCAAGGAGCACCGCACACCGAAGTGGTATTTTGATGAAGTCCTGGAAGGATCTTGCATTGTAGAGGGCCAGTGTTCGAAGGATATTATTTTTGAATGAATGTATCCGGGCTGCCCGAACTTTGTATTATGAAACAAGACTTTTGTATAATATGTTTGCTTGTTTTTATCTCAGAATGTTTTCCTCCTATATGGACATTTGCAGTATCTGAAAGTTTGCCAGTCGTCAGCTTCAGCCCCCACGTAGTTACTACGGGGGTGTTCGAAATAGCACATGAGCACACTTAACCCAACGTCTTGGTCCATGAAGGAGGTGTCAGTTCGGCGAACCAGGCAATCAAACTATGCGGCTTTATCACTCTCACTTAGCCATAGGAGTTTGACAATGATATTATAGGCATAGCCCCTGGTGTTTGTTCAGTTATCCAAACTTAGGTGCTTTAGACGCCTGACCAGGTGGAAACCCGTCCTTCGTTAGTACAGAAAGAAATCGCAAGAGATTTGTACTTAGTCACCGACTAGCTGACCAACTCTCGCCGTACGATGATAGTCAGTTTTTGGCTTTCTCTACCAAGATATTTAGCTGGGCGAACCAGAAACCCAATCGCAGTAGTTCTCCCTTTACTACCTTAGCTGAACAAGCGGAACGTAAGGTGGTAACCACAGGAGCCGGAAAACCCAACTACTCCAAAGACATGATTCGGAGCCGATGCATATAACACCATATTCGGGATGCCGAAGTGTACTAGAAAAGTGTTCAGACTTATTTTTTGAAAAATATGTGTGGCTGGATAGAGCCCCTGGCGATTTAAGTCGTGCCAAGGTGTACATGACAATCAGACGAAAAGAGGGAATACAGATTAGGAGATAAGCCAAGACCGAATAGGTTGGGCGAAAATTGTTTCCATTATAGTCTGATTGATACGTCAAGACGTATTTTAACAGAGGATGCCATAGGCCTCGAAGCTATATTACATGCCGAGAACAAGGGAAAGCTGTATACAGGTCCTGAGAAATGAAAAGGTGATCTTGAAGATCCTTTGGATACTCTGTCGCACGTCTGCGCTGGTTTTCGCCTTGATGTGTGATCCTTTGAGAGGATGGACGATCGAGTACACTTAAGGGGCCTGGAAAAAGGCCCTTGGTACCATTGAAAAGTTATGTGGGTTGTAAAGAATCCTGGAAAAATAAAAATAGGAAACAGAAAGGAAGAATATGAGGGTCCAGTTAGGATCGAGCCGTATTGTGGACTTTAATATGCCTCCATCCTTGGCCATGGTATCTTTAGTGCGTAGTTATGTACGTGCGGTACATATGCCACAATCTAGTTGGGCCTAGGACGGAGTCTGAATTGCTAATCTAGCTCTTGACGAGCCGGACTGTCATTCTAGATGGTAGACCGGACTCGTTTGACAGTGTCATGTGGCTTGACTGCCGATGTAGTATTCGGCTTGATAAGGCCACCCTGTACTTCAGCTGCGAGGGTCGTAGTGTACTCCTCAGTACGGAGAGAGCGCTCCATGTTTCCATTGACTGTTATAACGCCGTGTGGTCTAGGCATCTTGAGCTTTAGATAAGCATAGTGCGGGACCGCATTGAAGCGGGCGAACGCAGTTCGTCCGAGCAGTGCATGATGGCCACTGCGGAAAGGGACGATGTCGAAGATCAAGTCTTCGCTTCAGAAATTATCCGGTGAGCCGAAGACTACCTCCAGCATTATCGACCCTGTGCAGCAAGCCTCTATGCCAGGTATTACTCCTTTGAAGGTCGTTTTGGTGGGCTTGATTCTTGATGGATCAATACCCATTTTGCGGACAGTGTCCGGATAAAGCAGGTTAAAATTGTTGCCGCTGTCCATAAGGACTTGCGTGAGATGGAATCTGTCGATAATTAGGTCGAGGACCAATGCTGCTTAACCTCCATGATGGATACTGGTCGGATGGTCTCTGCGATCAAAAGTGATCGGACAGGCTGACCAGGGGTTGAATTTTGGGGCGACTAGCTCTATGGCATAGACGTCCCTTAATGCGCGCTTGCGCTCCCGCTTGGGGATTCGAGTGACGTATACCATATTCACCTTTTTACCTCGGGGGGAAATTTCTTCTGTCCCCCTGTGTTCGGTGGGTGAGGTTCTTCATCGTCGTCCTCGCTCGGCGGACCTTTCCCCTTATGCCCAGTGTTTAGCTTACCGGCCTGTTTGAAGACCCAACAATCTCTGTTGGTATGATTGGCAGGCTTGTTAGGGGTGCCATGAATCTGGCAGGGCCAATTTAGTATTCGGTCTAGACTAGATGGACCATCTTTGTTTCCTTTGAATGCTTTCTTCCGCTGACTGGGTTTAGAACCACTGAATCCGGTGTTGATTCGACACTTGTGTTCATTGCGCCATGGCCTGTTGTTGTCGTCTTTGGCTTCAGAGGTGCCAGGGTTGCTGGTGCTGTTGCTTCTACGAGTGAGCCAACTATCTTCTCCCATGCAAAAGCAGGTCATAAGGGCGGTGAGGGCTGCCATGGACTTTAGTTTTTCTTGGCCGAGGTGTTGGGCGAGCCACTCGTCGCGGATGCTGTGTTTAAAGGCCGCGAGGGCTTCGGCGTCCGGACAGTCGACAATTTGGTTCTTTTTAATTAAGAACCTGGTCCAGAGTTTCTGGGCTAATTGTTCGGGTTCCTGGACTATGTGACTGAGGTCATCAGCGTCCGGAGGCCGGACACAGGTACCTTGGAAGTTGTCTCTAAAGGCATCTTCCAGGTCCTCCCAGCTACCAATGGAGTTCTCTGGGAGGCTATTTAGCAAGTGTCGTATTTGATGGCATGGAGATTGTCACCGCGGGCCATGTGGATATGGAGAAGGAAATCTTTGATCCATACTGCGGGATCTGTCATGCCGTCGTATGATTCGATGTTTACGGGTTTGAACCCTTCTGGGAACTCATGCTCCATTACCTCATCGTTAAAACATAGGGGGTGTGCGGCGCCTCTATATCTGGTGACGTCTCGACGGAGTTCGGATGACGTCTGTATGCGGTTTTCGGCCGGTGTGAAGTTGTGCCTATCGCACCAAGCCTGATGGCCATCTTCTCGCGTTGGGGCATGCCCCCTTGATCCATAGATTCATCCGGCTTGGCTTGCTCTATTGTCCAGGTCCTGCTGTAGGTCGTAGGTGTATCCTTGAGCCGCTATCTCTCTGCCTCTGCGGCGAGGCGGTGCGGGTTGGTGTTCGGTGTACGTTGCTGCTTCATCTCGCCCGCGTGGTGGCCGGTCTGGTTTATCAGCACGGTGGTGTCTTAATGGTATGGGCTCAACGGCCTCGTCGTCAAATTTTGGTAATATCCAATGATTCGGATAACTCTTTGTTAGGCGCAGAGGGCCATATTCTTCGGCGGCTAGGACCTGAGTCCATCTATCGTTGAGTGTATCATGTTCGGCTTGGAGCTGCTGCTGCTGCTTTTTTAGGTTTCTTCCAGTGGCGATTAGTTGGCACTTAAAGCACTCCTGCTCGAGGGGTTCCTCTGGCACGATGAAGTCTTTGTTGCCAAGGCTGACATCGTCCTCACGAGTGGTAGATAGTTACTATCCTCCAAGTCCTCGTTCCCAATCAGATCGTCAGTGTTAACCTGCCCCTCCTCCACATCATCCTGCTCGGATGTGGGCTCGACGGGGGCTTCGGGGTCTCCGGCATCCTTTGGAGTGTTATCATTTCTAGTGCTGGTGTTGCTGTCTTTGCCATGACACGATTTTGAACGGCGTCGTTGGCGTCGATGCTTTGGAGGTGCTTGAGCAGGCTTATCCTCAACCAGATCCTTCCTGCCGTCGTAATCATCCTCTTTGGGTGTGCCCACTATATAAATGTCATATGTGGAGGTGGCCGTCCAACACCCGGTAAATGGCTGGTCTTGGCCTTGATCGTCTCCGGCATTGTCGTCCATGTTGTCGATGTCTTCAGAGGCGTAGTCCAGTATGTCGGTTAAATCTTTGACAGTGGCTGTGGAGTGGGTGGTGGGTGGGACATTAAATTCCCCGCTCTCAGCCGCTAGTCTGGGCTGAGTGTAGTTCAGAAGTAATTCCTCTGTAATGGCAAGAGATCCATTAGGTCCAGGGCCTCGTTCAGAAGCAAGCTTTGGACGATGTCGGTGTTCTGGGAACGGGGGTCCCCAGACTTGCCTGCCTGCGGCCCGTGGTGTGGCTCCCCCAGCGACCCTGTACGGCCCATCTGCACCAGCAAACACTCAAGACCCTCACGAGGGGCCAAGCCTCGCGAGGCGGACGACGCAAGACCTCCTCAGGGGTGGTCTCACCAGGCTAGCTCACAGGGGGCTGAGAGATCAAGGCAAGGGACACCTCGCCAGGTTCCTGTGATGCAAGCCATGACGACTGGAGCTAGGCGGATGATACGTCCATGCTTTCATATCAATATTTATTGCATTATATATGGGCTATTATTACACATTATATCACAATACTTATGCCTATTCTCTCTTATTTTACAAGGTTTTCATGAAGAGGGGGAATGCCGGCAGCTGGAATTCTGGGCTGGAAAAGGAGCAAATATTAGAGACCTACTCTGCACAACTCCAAAAGTCTTGAAACTTCACGGGAGCACATTTCAGAATATATAAAAAATATTTGGCGAAAGAAGTACCAGAGGGGGCCCACCCACCATCCACGAGGGTGGGGGGCGCGCCCTACCCCCCTGGGCGCGCCCCCCTGCCTCGTGGGCCCCCTGTCAGCCCTCTGATGCCCATCTTTGGATATATGAAGTCTTTCGTCCAGGAAAAAAAATCATAAGCTAGCTCACGGGACGAAACTCCGCCGCCACGAGGCGGAACCTTGGCGCAACTAATCTAGGGCTCCGGCGGAGCTGTTCTGCCGGGGAAACTTCCCTCTTGGAGTAGTAAATCATCACCATCGTCATCACCGACGATCCTCTCACTGGGAGGGGGTGAATCTCCATCAACATCTTCACCAGCACCATCTCGTCTCAAACCCTAGTTCATATCTTGTATCCAATATTTGTATCCAAACCTCAGATTGGTATCTGTGGGTTGCTAGTAGTGTTGATTACTCCTTGTAGTTAACAATAGTTGGCTTACTTGGTGGAAGATCATATGTTCAGATCCATTATGTATATTAATACCCCTTTGATTATGAGCATGAATATGCTTTGTGAGTAGTTACGTTTGGTCCTGAGGACATGGGAGAAGTCTTGCTATAAGTAGTCATGTGAATTTGGTATTCGTTCGATATTTTGATGAGATGTATGTTGTCTTTCCTCTAGTGGTGTCCTATGAACGTCGACTACATGACACTTCACCATTGTTTTGGCATAGAGGAAGGCAAGTAATAAGTAGATGATAGGTTGCTAGAGTGACATAAGCTTAAACCCTAGTTTATGCATTGCTTTGTAAGGGGCTGATTTGGATCCATATGTTTCATGCTATGGTTAGGTTTACCTTAATACTTCTGTTGTAGTTGCGGATGCTTGCAATAGGGGTTAATCATAAGTGGGATGCTTGTCCAAGGAAGGACAGTACCCAAGCACCAGTCCACCCACATATCAAATTATCAAAGTACCGAACGCGACTCATATGAGTGTGATGAAAACTAGCTTGACGATAATTCCCATGTGTCCTCTAGAGGGCTTTCCTTTATATCAGAGTTTGTCCAGGCTTGTCCTTTGCTACAAAAAGGATTGGGCAATCTTGCTGCACCTTATTTACTTTTGTTACTTGTTACCCGTTACAAATTACCTTATCACAAAACTATCTGTTACCGATAATTTCAGTGCTTGCAGAGAATACCTTGCTGAAAACCGCTTATCATTTCCTTCTGCTCCTCGTTGGGTTCGACACTCTTACTTATCGAAAATCCTACGATAGTGATACGTCTCCAACGTATCTATAATTTTTTATTGTTCCATGCTATATTATATCCTGTGTTGGACATTATTGGGCTTTACTATACACTTTTATATTATTTTTGGGACTAACCTATTAACCGGAGGCCCAACCCAGAAGTTTTTTGCCTATTTCAGAGTTTCGCAGAAAAAGAATATCAAATGGAGTCCTAACGGAATGAAACCTTCGGGAACGTGATTTTCGGAATGAACATGATCCAGAGGACTTGGACACTACGTCAAGCAATCAACCTGGAAGGCACGAGGTAGGGTGCGCGCCTACCCCCGCAGGCGCGCCCTCCACCCTCGTGGGGCCCATGTTGCTCCACCAACGTACTCCTTCCTCCTATATATAGCCACGTACCCCCAAACTAACAGATACGGAGGCAAAACCCTAATTCCAACACCGTAACTTTCTGTATCCACGAGATCCCATCTTGGGGCCTTTTTCGGAGCTCCGCCGGAGGGGGTATCGATCATGGAGGGCCTCTACATCAACACCATAGCCTCTCCGATGAAGTGTGAGTAGTTTACTTCAGACCTTCGGGTCCATAGTTATTAGCTAGATGGCTTCTTCTCTCTTTTTGGATCTCAATACAAAGTTCTCCCCCTCCCTTGTGGAGATCTATTCGATGTAATCTTCTTTTGCGGTGTGTTTGTTGAGATCGATGAATTGTGAGTGTATGATCAAGTTTAGCTATGAACAATATTTGAATCTTCTCTGAATTCTTTTATGGATGATTGGTTATCTTTCCAAGTCTCTTCGAATTATCAGTTTGGTTTGGCCTACTAGATTGATTTTTCTTGCAATGGGAGAAGTGCTTAGCTTTGGGTTCAATCTTGCGGTGTCCTTTCCCAGTGATAGTAGGGGCAGCAAGGCACATATTGTATTGTTGCCATCGAGGATAACAAGATGGGGTTTATATCATATTGCATGAGTTTATCCCTCTACATCATGTCATCTTGCTTAAAGCGTTACTCTATTCTCTTGAACTTAATACTCTAGATGCATGCTGGATAGCGGTCGATATATGGAGTAATAGTAGTAGATGTAGGCAGGAGTCGGTCTACTTGTCTCGGACGTGATGCATATATACATGATCATACCTAGATATTCTCATAACAATGCTCAATTCTGTCAATTGCTCAACAGTAATTTGTTCACCCACCATAATACTTATGCTCTCGAGAGAAGCCTCTAGTGAAACATATGGCCCCGGGGTCTATTTTCCATCATATTAATATTCCAATAATTTGTTATTTCCTTTGCCATCTATTTTACTTGCATCTTTATTTATCTTTATCATAAAAATACCAAAAATATTATCTTATCATATCTATCAGATCTCACTCTCGTCGGTGACTATGAAGGGATTGATAACCCCTTTATCGTGTTGATTGCGAGGAGTTTATTTGTTTATGTAGGTGCGAGGGACTCGTGCGTGGCCTCCTACTGGAATGATACCTTGGTTCTCAAAAACTAAGGGAAATACTTACGCTGCTTTGCTGCATCACCCTTTCCTCTTCAAGGGAAAACCAACGCAGTGCTCAAGAGGTAGCAAGAAGGATTTCCGGCGCCATTGCCGGGGAGTCTACGCAAAAGTCAACATACCAAGTACCCATCACAAACCATTATATCCCGCATTACATTATTTGCCATTTGCCTCTTGTTTTCCTCTCCCCCACTTCACCGTTGCCATTTTATTCGCCCTCTCTCTCTCTCTCCATCCTCCCTCTCTTTCTCTATTCGCCTCTTTTTGATCGTCTCTTGTTTTCTTGTGTGTTGGATTGCTTGCTTGTCACGATGACTCTATCTAGATTTGGTGATCTCCACCTTAAAAGGTTAGAAGAGATCGAAAGTAACGTTCAGAGCTTTATGGTCTTACAATTTGAGCATAATAATTTCTTTAGAAATGAGCTTAAAGAACAAAAAAATCTTTATGGGTTATATGAATAAAGAGCTCTATGATATTTCTAAAGAATTTGATGGTTTGAAATCTCAGATTGCTCATATTGAGAAGTTAATAGCCGAAGTTTTCGGATAAGCAAGCCACCTTAGTTAATAAGATGGCCGCTAAGCCGGAATTTTTTTTGGAAGACAAAGATGAAGATCTAAAAGTTATTGATGTGTCCCCTATTAAATCTTTGTTTTGTAATATGAATCTTGATAATGATGGGACTGAATATGATCCACCTTTACCTAGAAGGCATTCCAAAAATTCGGAGTCTTTAGATCCTGATGCTAAAATTGTTAAAAGTGGGATTGAAGAAGTCAAAACTTTAGATATTAATGAACCCACTATTTTGGATTTCAATGAATTTAATTATGATAATTGCTCTTTGATAGATTTTATTTCATTGTTGCAATCCGTGCTAAATTCTCCTCATGCTTATAGTCAAAACAAAGCCTTTACCAAACATATCGTTGATGCTTTGATGCAATCTTATGAAGAAAAACTTGAGTTGGAAGTTTCTATCCCTAGAAAACTTTATGATGAGTGGGAACCTACTATTAAAATTAATATTAAAGATCATGAATGCTATGCTTTGTGTGATTTGGGTGCTAGTGTTTCCACGATTCCAAAGACTTTGTGTGATTTGCTAGGTTTCCATGATTTTGATGATTACTCTTTAAACTTGCACCTTGCGGATTCCACTATTAAGAAACCTGTGGGAAGAATTAATTATGTTCTTATTGTTGCAAATAGGAATTATGTGCCCATGGATTTTATTGTTCTTGACATAGATTGCAATCCTTCATGTCCTATTATTCCTGGTAGACCTTTCCTTAGAACGATTGGTGCAATTATTGATATGAAGGAAGGGAATATTAGATTCCAATTTCCGTTAAGGAAAGGCATGGAACAGTTCCCCAGAAAGAAAATTAAATTACCTTATGAATCTATTATGAGAGCCACTTATGGATTGCCTTCCAAAGATGGCAATACCTAGATCTATCCTCGCTTTTATGCCTAGCTAGGGGCGTTAAACGATAGCGCTTGTTGGGAGGCAACCCAATTTTATTTTTATTCCTTGCTTTTTGCTCTTGTTTAGTAATAAATTATTTATATATCCTCTATTTTGGTTGTGTTTTTTTGTTTAATTAGTGTTTGTGCCAAGTAGAACCGTTGGGAAGACTTGGGGAAAGTCTTTTTAATCTTGCTGTGAAAAAAAGAAACTTTAGCGCTCACGAGAACTGCTGCCATTTTTATTTGGAAAGTGCTATTTAGTTAATTCTTTTTTAGATGGTTAATAGATAAATTCCTCGTCCAGAAATTTATTTTAGAATTTTTGGGGTTCCAGATCTTGCGTTAGGTACAGATTACTACAGACTGTTCTGTTTTTGATAGATTTTGTTTTTCGTGTGTTGTTTGCTTATTTTGATGAATCTATGGCTAGTAAAATAGTTTATAAACCATAGAGAAGTTGGAGTACAGTAGGCTTAACACCAATATAAATAAAGAATGAGTTCATTACAGTACCTTGAAGTGGTCTTTTGTTTTCTTTCACTAATGGAGCTCACGAGATTTTGTACTTTATGTTTTGTGTTGTGATGTTTTCAAGTTTTGGGTAAAGATTTGATGGATTATGGAACAAGGAGTGGCAAGAGCCTAAGCTTGGGGATGCACATGGCACACCAAGATAATCTAAGGTGTAACATCCCAAATTTTCAATTTGGAATGTTATACACTAGATCATCATTGCATATCATAATTTATTTCCTTTTGGCTTTGATCCTAGAAATTCTACGCAACTCAAGGACCCACGGAGAGAGTTGGGGATTTCATTATTTTCATATTTGAGTTTTCTCAAATTTTGAGAATAGGATCATTTGATTTTAATTATTTTATCATCAATTATTTTATTTCGGAGTTTCACAGAATAAAGAAATATTGAGGATTTAATAATAAAATCAAATAAGATTTTATTTCGGAGTTTTTTTGTTATTTTATTTGTATTTAGGAAAAATGTGTGTTTTTCAAAATTGCATTTAGGCCCCAAATAAATGTTCACCTGGTGCGGCTTGATTTAAGAAGCCCGGGAAAATTTATTTCGGGAATTTTGGAGTCCGTTTAGTATTTCTTTTATTTGTTTTTCTGCGCGGAATAATTTAAAAAAAACGAAACCGACCTACGGGCCGTGTTAGGCCCGGACTCCTCCGGGGCCGGCCTTTAAAAGCCGGGGCACCCGACCCTGCAGCTCACCGAGCCGCCCCGCCGCCCGGACCCTAGCGCCGCCCGCCGCCGCCCCGCCGCCGCCGCCGGAGTTCTCACTGGAGTTGCCGGTAGATTTTTTTTCCCGAAAAAGCGTTCGGTTTTTCCGGCGGTTTTGTCTTTTTTTAGTTTTGGTTTTTTAAATAGATCGGTTTTCCGATTTATTTAATTAGCGAGCGTTCGTCCGTTCGTTCGTTCTAGCGAACGTTCGTCGTTTTTCTTTTTCTCGGATTAAATCCGCGATTTTTCTGATCGCGATTCCTGATCCGATTTTTGTTTTAGTATAACTTTTCGCTCGTTTATCGGAATCAGGCAATTCAAGCGCCTGGAGTTTCGTCTCGAAACCCTCTATCCGTTTAACCAACTTAAACAAGTTTTTGCCACTGTAAAAATTTCCCTAGATCCAGAATAGTAAATGAATCCTGTTTCTTTTGCTGTTTGACTTTCGTTGCTTCGTTTGATTTGATTCTTTTTGCAAACCGGAGTTCTTAAGTTGAACTTTCTGGTTAGATCTCTTATTTGAGTTTTACCTGTGCATTAGATGAATACTTATTGTATGCTTGTTTGTTTGTCTGCGATAGAATACCCGGAGTGCGCCGCCTGTTAATTCGAATCTCTAGGTTTCACGGATCATCAGCAAGGCAAGTAACACTTTGATCATACCTCCTACTACCCAGTTTTATTGCATTAGATCAATCCTCAAACATTGCATGATTAGGATCTAATTAAATTGTGGGATGGGAAGTAGTTTAGGTAGTACCTCTTACCTGTTTATTATCAAACCTTTGGGAGTTACTTCTACGTTTGCCTATTGTGCCATGCTATGCAAGTATACGTGGATTGGGTGAGTGATATCCATGACAGATGTGAGTTTCTTAATTAATGGTTTATCTAAGGTGGCAACTTAAACACACATCTGGGTGGATTGAGGTACCTGGGTATTCCAGGATTGCCTGTTTTTTTTATGGACCGCCACCCAGGCCCAAAGGGATCATGAGATATTTCATACTAGAAACTTCCGTGTGCAGCCACAAGCTATTATGGGCTCTAGCATAGTTGATTGAGTCATGCGAACTCTTACAGGGTAGACTAGCAGATGTAGGGGAAAGTAGGTGTAACAGTCTATCCGTCGTAAGGTGCTAGCGCTTCTGAAAGACTGTGTCTCGGTCATCCGTCTTCTCAAACACCATGTAGTGCGAGAAACCAAACGGAGGCGATTGAGTCTTGTGGGGAAAAGTGCACAAACCTCTGCAGAGTATATAAACTAATCATGGTTAGCCGTGTCCCCGGTTATGGACATCTTGAGTATCTAGTACTTGGATTATCATGTGAATCTCAACATGTTACTCTAAAATTTAAGTTTGTTGGGTTTTGTTTAATGATGATGCTTAATTGGGATTGAGGATGCTGTCAACCATTCTCAGTGTTTAACAACTACCATGATAGTTAGATAAAATTTATTCCTTTGCAGTAGGGAAAAATTGGCTTTACGCAAAACTGTAACCATAGAGCTTTCCACCAGCCAAATATGCATATAGTATAGCTGTTTCAGTCCATTACTCTCTATGTGTTACCTTGCCAGCATATTCCATGTGCTGACCCGTTTCGGGCTGCAACGTTAATTTTGCAGACTTTTCAGACGACGATTAAGGAGTTTCTAGGTCGTGGTTCTATACTCAGTGATGCCGTTGGAGTTGATGGACTCACTTATCTTCCAAGCCATCCGCTGTTATCGCTATTAGATGACCTTAAGCCATATTTACTGTAATAAGTTCTCTATTGAGACACTCGATGTAATAAGTGTGTGATTGCTACTCTGTTATAAATCCTTCAAGTACTGTGTGGTGTCAGCATTACTGATCCAGGGATGACACCTGAGCACAGAGATCAGACCGTTTGAGGTCTGGTTGCTACAGAGATGGTATCAGAGCACAGGCTGACTGTAGGACACGACCACTAAGCTAAAAGACCTAGAGCACTATTCACTCTCTTCTCTTCCGACCTCTCATCTTTTCTACTCTTTAGGATGGCGGATGCAAGGAACAAGTTCACGCAACCGGATGAAGATACACCCTTTGGACGCCACTTGAAGGAAGTCACTAGATACCTGAACAAAGGAGTACCAAGCTTCACCGGAACCTACAATGCCACTTTACCTGAAGAGGAGCGCTGGATGATTCAAGATCAAGTTCCAGGAAGGACGTTCATGCCAGTCACTGAGCCCATAGAGTTTTCTTTTGATGCACCAACTTGGAGTCTAGGAAAGAGCATGGCAGCTCACATCGCCATGGGACGCATTGGAGAAGTCTACCGCAATGATCTCAAGGATACTATCTACCAGATTTGTGGGCGTCGAGATGAGCACTGGGAGATGGTCGGCACCAGAAAGGATAGATCAATTGCAGCTTTTATCCAGGAATTAAACCAGCACATTCGACGATAGGAGAACCAGATGTGCGCTGACATGATAGACCTGAAGAAGGCTAAGACAAGAATCAAGGAACTGGAGGAAGAACTCAAGGCTACACATGAAGATTATGAAGAAGAAATTGAAGTATTGGTGGAGAAGAATGATGATCTGATCAAGAAGATCGGAATATTTATGGGAGGCCCTACACCAGTAGATGAAGACGAAGAACCCAAGGAGATTCGCCTGGAAGACTACATCATCATCGACGACACCGACTCGGACCCAGATGATAGCGATGATGACTATGTTGATGAAGTCGGAGCAGATATCATGGAGTCTGCAACCGAAGAATATTTCTAGTAGACCACCTCATCAGTAGTAGTAGTCCACCATGTAAATACAGCAGTCCGAGCACTTTTGCGATAGTTAGATCAATTGTATGCCCTTGTTTGATTGAATGAAGTGAATTGTTTGCTTTTGCTTCATGTGCATATGGGTAGTGTTTTCTCTTTAGACCCCCTCTATTCTTAAATCTCATCTTTTCTAAACCCTCAGATGCCTCCGAGACGTGACCCCGGATTTACCTTTCCACCGGAGCTCACCCAGTTGATCCAGCAGCAGAACACATTGATGCAGTTGCTAGTCCAGAATCAGAATCAGGGGAACAACAACAACAACCCACTACCACCACCACCTGTTGATCACTTAGCCCGTTTACTTAGGCTGAATCCGCCGGTGTTTTCCAGTAGCACGAAGCCGATAGTAGCAGATGATTGGCTCCGCAAGACAGCTAGAGAGTTGACCACAGCAGGATGCACAGATGCGGAGAAGGTGAATTTTGCCGCACATCAGCTTGAAGGACCCGCAGCATCATGGTGGGAGAATTTCACAGCCACTTTCCCTGTCGACACTGTCACGTGGGACCAGTTTCAGTAGGCCTTTCGTACTGCCCATGTCTCAGCAGGAGCTATGGCCATGAAGAAGCGTGAGTTTTGCAACTTGCGCCAAGGAGGACGGACAATTGGCCAGTATGTGGAGGACTTTAGTAAATTAGCACGTTATGCCCCAGATGACGTTGCTACGGATGCAGCTAAACAGGAGAAGTTTCTGGAAGGACTGAATGATGAGTTGAGCATGCAGTTGATGGTAGCGACCTTCAACAACTACCAGGAGTTGGTAGACCGTGCTCTTATGATTGAAGGCAAGCAGCAGCAAATTGAGAACCGCAAGAGGAAGTATGGACAAGGGAAGTACAATTCTGGAGCTCAGCAGAAGCCACGTTTTACCCCTAGATCGGGAGGACATTTTCAGCATACCCATGGAGGAGGTAGCTCGCACAATCACAACGGCACCAAGAATGGTAATGGAGGAAGCAACGGCCAGAACCATACCAACCCATCAACTCCAGCCAAGAAAGACCTGAGCCAAGTCACTTGCTTTAAGTGCCAGAAGACCGGACATTATGCCAATGAATGTCCTGAAGGCCAGAATGGCAATGGAAGCTCTGGGAAGAAGCCGAACCCTTTCAACAGGGGACAGGTGAACCACGTTAACGTGGAGGAGGTTGAAGAGCAGCCGGATGCAGTAATCGGTAAGTTTTTGGTTAAGTCATTTACTGCACTCGTTCTTTTTGATACTGGTGCATCGCATTCATACATATCAAGGGGATTTGTGGATAAGTATAACCTGCCCACTAAGGTTCTTAGAACACCTATGCTAGTAAGCTCACCAGGAGCGGAGTATATGGCCAGTCAAGGATGTTTTCAAGTGCCATTGAGTATAGGTAGGCATGTGTTTCCCTCGGATTTAATCATTTTGGAATCACAAGGATTGGATGTAATTCTGGGTATGGATTGGCTGTCGATGTATGGAGGAAACATTGATTGCGCTAGTAAGTCGATCTTGCTTACCACCCCAGAAGGGAGAAGGATCAAGTATGTATCCCGACATGTGTCAAAAGGGACTCAAGTAAATTGTTTAACATGAGTTGTGCAGGAGGAAGTACCAGTGGTAAGGGATTTCCCTGAAGTATTTCCAGAAGAGTTGCCAGTCATGCCACCGGATAGAGATATTGAGTTTTTGATTGAGCTATTGCCAGGCACAGGGCCAATATCGAAGAGACCATACAGGATGCCTGCAAACGATTTGGTGGAGATTAAGAAGCAGATTAAGGAGTTACTGGATAAAGGTTACATTGGCCCAAGTTCGTCGCCTTGGTGATCACCAGTACTTCTAGTGGAGAAAAAGGATGGATCGTTAAGGATGGTTGTTGACTATCGTGGGTTGAATGAAGTAACGATCAAGAACAAGTACCCACTACCAATGATCAATGATCTGTTTGATCGATTGCAAGGAGCTAAGGTATTTTCCAAGATCGATCTGCGATCAGGATACCACCAGTTGAAGATTCGAGAACAGGATATACCTAAGACAACTTTTACCACCAGGTATGGGCTGTACGAGTATACTGTTATGTCATTTGGTCTGACTAACGCACCTGCCTATTTTATGAACATGATGAATAAAGTGTTTTGGAGTTCTTGGATAAGTTCGTCGTGGTGTTCATCGATGATATCCTGGTTTACTCGAAGAATGAAGAGGAGCATAAGGAACATTTGCGATTGGTACTTGAGAAGCTCAGAGAACATCAGTTGTACGCCAAGTTCAGCAAATGTGAGTTTTGGTTGAAGGAAGTAGGATTCCTCGGACACGTTATATCCGGAGAAGGTATATTAGTAGATCCCACTAAAGTTGATACCGTGACCAAGTGGGAAGCACCAACCACAGTTGGCGAGATCCGGAGTTTCCTTGGACTCGCAGGATACTACCGAAGATTTATTGAGAATTTCTCAAAGATTGTGAAGCCTATGACTGAGTTGTTGAAGAAGGATACCAAGTTCATATGGACCGAGGAGTGTGAGGCTAGTTTCCAGGAGTTGAAGAAACGTTTGGTTACTTCACCAGTGTTGATTTTGCCAGACCAGACCAAGGATTATGATGTGTATTGTGACGCTTCACGTCGAGGACTTGGAGCAGTGCTTATGCAGGAAGGGAGAGTTGTTTCATATGCCTCAAGACAACTTAAACCGCACGAATTGAATTATGCTACACATGATTTGGAGTTAGCAGCCGTAGTGCATGCATTGAAAACATGGAGACATTTCCTCATTGGAAATCATTGTGAGGTGTACACGGATCACAAGAGTTTGAAATACATTTTCACATAGAAGGAGTTAAACCTCAGGCAAAGGAGATGGTTGGAGCTCATCAAGGATTATGATATGAGATTGCATTACCATCCCAGAAAGGCTAATGTAGTAGCTGACGCATTAAGCCGTAAGAGCCACGCCAACACCCTAATGACGGGAGAATTACCAAGGGAGTTAGCCGAAAATCTTCGTGAGCTATGTTTGGAAATAGTTCCGAGAGGCTATGTAGCAGCATTGGAGATCCAGTCAACTTTGATGGATAGAATCAGAGAAGCCCAAAAGACTGACAAGGAGATTGCCTCTATAAAGGAGAAAATGAGCAAAGGGAAGGCTAAAGGATTTTGTGAGGATGAGCACGACACCCTATGGTTTGAAGACCGTGTTTATGTGCCCAATGACCCGGAGACCAGGAGGTTGATTCTGCAAGAGGCACATGATTCACCGTATTCGATTCACCCAGGAAATACCAAGATGTATTTGGATTTGAAGGATATTTTCTGGTGGACCGGAATGAAGAAAGACATTGCGGAGTATGTAGCAGTTTGTGATGTATGTCAGAGAGTAAAGGCAGAGCATCAGTAGCCAGCAGGATTGCTATAACCATTGCCGATACCTGAATGGAAGTGGGATAAGTTAGGCATGGATTTTATCACGGGATTACCCAGGACTCGTTCAGGCTATGACTCGATTTGGGTTGTAGTCGATCGGTTGACAAAAGTAGCTCATTTCATCCCAGTAAATACCACTTACACCAGTGCTAAGTTGGCAAAGATATACATGACCAGGATTGTATGCTTACATGGAGTTACGAGGAGTATAGTATCAGATAGAGGAACCCAGTTTACCTCAAAGTTCTGGAATCAGTTGCACGAAACTTTGGGTACCAGGCTAGAGTTCAGCACAGCTTTTCATCCACAGACAGATGGACAGACCGAGAGAGTCAATCAGATTTTGGAGGACATGCTGAGAGCTTGTGCGCTAGATTATGGATCTAGTTGGGACGAGAATTTGCCGTATGCCGAGTTCTCTTACAACAACAGCTATCAATCCAGTTTAAAGATGGCCCCTTTCGAAGCCTTGTACGGAAGAAAGTGCAGGACACCGTTGTCGTGGGATGAAGTTGGAGACCGCCAGTTGTTTGGACCTGATTTGATTAAGGAGTCTGAACAGAAGGTGAAATTGATTCGCGATAGGCTCAAGGTAGCTCAATCCAGGCAAAAGAGTTATGCAGATTCTAAATGCAAGGAGACAGTTTACGAAGTCCGAGACAGAGTTTATCTTCGAGTATCCCCACTTCGGGGAACAAAGCACTTTGGTGTTAAGGGAAAGTTAGTGCCACGATTTGTAGGACCATACCGAGTATTGGAACGTATGGGAGAAGTGGCCTACAGGTTGGAATTGCCTGAAGGATTGTCAGGAGTTCATGATGTGTTCCACGTTTCTCAGTTGAAGAAGTGCCACGCGGAGATGGCTGACATACCCTTGAGAGACACAGTACCACTGGAAGCAATTCAGTTGGACAGTGATTTGACCTATGAGGAGAAACCAGTTAAGATTCTCGAGTTTGCCAGCCGAGTCACCCGCAGCAAGGTTATCAAGTTTTGTAAGGTTCAGTGGAGCCACCACACGGAGGATGAAGCCACCTGGGAGCGAGAGGAAGATCTGCTCAAGGACCACCCTCACCTATTTTCTAGCCAACCCGAATCTTGAGGGTGAGATTCATCTTAAGGGGGGTAGGTTTGTAACATCCCAAAATTTCAATTTGGAATGTTATACACTAAATCATCATTGCATATCATAATTTTTTTTGCTTTTGGCTTTGATCCTAAAAATTCTACGCAACTCAAGGACCCACGGAGAGCGTTGGGGATTTCGTTATTTTCATATTTGAGTTTTCTCAAATTTTGAGAATAGGATCATTTGATTTTAATTATTTTGTCATCAATTATTTCTATTACAAAAATATGAGAGAGGGAATAAAATGACTTTCCCAAAATAAAGAAATATTGAGGATTTAATAATAAAATCAAATAAGATTTTATTTCGGAGTTTTTTTATTATTTTATTTGAATTTAGGGAAAATGTGCGTTTTTCAAAATTGCATTTAGGCCCCAAATAAATGTTCACCTGGTGCGGCTTGATTTTAGAAGCCCGGCAAAATTTATTTCGGGATTTTTGGAGTCCGTTTAGTATTTCTTTTACTTGTTTTTCTGCGTGGAATAATTCAAAAAAAAAGGAAACCGACCTACGGGCCGTGTTAGGCCCGGACTCCTCCGGGGCCGGCCTTTAAAAGTCGGGGCACCCGACCCCGCAGCCCACCGAGCCGCCCCGCCGCCCGATCCCTAGCGCCGCCCGCAGCCGCTGCCACCGCCGCCGCCGGAGTTGCCGGTAGATTTTTTTTCCGAAAAACCGTTTGGTTTTTCCGGCGGTTTTGTCGTTTTTTTAGTTTCGGTTTTTTTAAATAGATCGGTTTTTCCGATTTATTTAGTTAGCGAGCGTTCGTCCATTCGTTCGTTCTAGCGAACGTTCGTCGTTTTTCTTTTTCTTGGATTAAATCCGTGATTTTTCTGATCGCGATTCCTGATCCAATTTTCGTTTTAGTATAACTTTTCGCTCGTTTATCGGAATCAGGCGATTCAAGCGCCTGGAGTTTCATCTCGAAACCCTCTATCCGTTTAACCAACTTAAACAAGTTTTTGCCACTGTAAAAATTGCCCTAGATCCAGAATAGTAAACGAACTGTTTCTTTTGCCGTTTGACTTTCGTTGCTTCGTTGATTTGATTCTTTTTGCAAACCGGAGTTCTTAAGTTGAACTTTCTGGTTAGATCTCTTATTTGAGTTTTACCTGTGCATTAGATGAATAGTTATTGTATGCTTGTTTGTTTGTCTGCGATAGAATACCCGGAGTGCGCCGCCTGTTACTTCGAATCTCTAGGTTTCGCGGATCATTAGCAAGGCAAGTAACACTTTGATCATACCTCCTACTACCCAGTTTTATTGCATTAGATCAATCCTCAAACATTGCATGATTAGGATCTAATTAAATTATGGGATGGGAAGTAGTTGAGGTAGTACCTATTACCTGTTTATTATCAAACCTTTGGGAGTTACTTCTATGTTTGCCTATTGTGCCATGCTATGCTAGTAGACATGGATTGGGTGAGTGATATCCATGACAGATGTGACTTTGTTAATTAATGGTTTATCTAAGGTGGCAACTTAAACACACATCTAGGTGGATTGAGGTACCTGGGTATTCCAGGATTGCCTGTTTTTTGTGTGGACCGCCACCCAGGCCCAAAGGGATCATGAGATTTTTCATACTAGAAACTTCCGTGTGCAGCCACAAGCTATTATGGGCTCTAGCATAGTTGATTAAGTCGTGCGAACTCTTACAGGGTAGACTAGCAGATGTAGGGGAAAGTAGGTGTAACGGTCTATCCATCGTAAGGTGCTAGCGCTTCTGAAAGACTGTGTCTCGGTCATCCATCTTCTCAAACACCATGTAGTGCGAGAAACCAAACGGAGGCGATCTAGTCTTGTGGGGAAAAGTGCGCAAACCTCTGCAGAGTGTATAAACTAATCATGGTTAGCCGTGTCCCCGGTTATGGACATCTTTAGTATCTAGTACTTGGATTATCATGTGAATCTCAACATGTTACTCTAAAATTTAAGTTTGTTGGGTTTTGTTTAATGATGATGCTTAATTGGGATTGAGGATGCTGTCAACCATTCTCAATGTTTAACAACTACCATGATAGTTAAATAAAATTTATTCCTTTCAGTAGGGAAAAATTGGCTTTACGCAAAACTATAACCATAGAGCTTTCCACCAGCCAAATATGCATATAGTATAGCTGTTTCATTCCATTACTCTCTATTTGTTACCTTGCCAGCATATTCCATGTGCTGACCCGTTTCGGGCTGCAATGTTAATGTTGTAGACTTTTCAGACGATGATTAAGGAGTTTTTATGTCGTGGTTCTATACTCAGTGATGCCGTTGGAGTTGATGGACTCACTTATCTTCCAAGCCTTCCGCTATTATCACTATTAGATGGCCTTAAGCCATATTTACTGTAATAATTTGTCTATTGAGACACTCGATGTAATAAGTGTGTGATTGCTACTCTCTTATAAATCCTTCAAGTACTGTGTGGTGTCAGCATTACTGATCCAGGGATGACACCTGAGCACAGAGATCAGACCGTTTGAGGTCTGGTCGCTACATAAGGACACCTAAAAGCCAAAGCTTGGGGATGCCCCGAAAGGCATCCCCTCTTTCGTCTACTTCTATCGGTAACTTTACTTGGAGCTATATTTTTATTTACCACATGATATGTGTTTTCCTTGGAGCGTCTTGTATTATTTGACTATTTATTTGTTAGTTTTCCACAATCATCATTGCTGCACACACCTTTTTGAGAGAGACACTCATGATTCGGAAATTGTTAGAATACTCTATGTGCTTCACTTATATCTTTTCAGTTATATAGTTTTTGCTCTAGTGCTTCACTTATATCCTTTAGAGCACGTTGGTAGATTTGTTTTATAGAAACCATTGTTCTCTCATGCTTCACTTAGATTATTTTGAGAGTCCTACAAAACAGCATGGTAATTTGCTTTAATTATGTTAGGCATTCAATTAATAATAAAATTCTCTTATGAGTGTGTTGAATACTATGACAAGTTTGAAACTTGATAATTGTTTTGAGATATGGAGATGGTGATATTAGAGTCGTGCTAGTTGAGTAGTTGTGAATTTGAGAAATGCTTGTGTTAAAGTTTGTGATTCCCGTAGCATGCACGTATGGTGAACCGTTATGTTAAGAAGTCGGAGCATGATGTATTTATTGAGTGTCCTCCTTATGAGTGGCGGTCGGGGACGAGCGATGGTCTTTTCCTACCAATCTATTCCCCTAGGAGCATGCGCGTAGTACTTTGCTTCGATAACTAATAGATTTTTGCAATAAGTATGTGAGTTCTTTATGACTAATGTTGAGTCCATGGATTATACGCACTCTCACCCTTCCACCATTGCTAGCCTCTCTAATACCGCGCACCTTTCGCCGGTATCATACACCCACCATATACCTTCCTCAAAACAGCCACCATACCTACCTATCATGGCATTTCCATAGCCATTCTGAGATATATTGCCATGCAACTTTCAACCGTTCCATTTACTATGACACGCTCCATCATTGTCATGTTGCTTTCGCATGATCATGTAGTTGACATTTTAGTTGTGGCAAAGCCACCGTTCATAATTCTTTTATATAAGTCACTCATGCATCATTGCTATCCCGATATACTGCCGGAGGTATTCATATAGAGTCATACTTTGTTCCAATATCGACTTGAAATCATTGAGTTGTAACAAATAGAAGTGTGATGATCATCATTCATAGAGTATTGTCCCAATAAAAAAGAAAAAAAGAAACAAAAGAGAAAGGCCAAGTAAAAAAAGAGGGCCCAAAAAAGAGTAAATAAATAAAAAGGGGCAATACTACTATCCTTTTTTTCCACACTTGTGCTTCAAAGTAGCACCATGATCTTCATGATAGAGAGTCTCCTATGCTATCACTTTCATATACTATTGGGAATTTTTCATTATAGAACTTGGCTTGTATATTCCAACGATGGGCTTCCTCAAATGCCCTAGGTCTTCGTGAGCAAGCAAGTTGGATGCACACCCACTTAGTTTCTTTTGTTGAGCATCTAGTGCATCCGTTGCATGGCAATCCCTACTCACTCACATTGATATCTATTGATGGGAATCTCCATAGCCCGTTGATACGCCTAGTTGATGTGAGACTATCTTCTCCCTTTTTGTCTTCTCCACAACCACCATTCTATTCCACATAGTGCTATGTCCATGGCTCAAGCTCATGTATTGCATTAAGATTGAAAAAGTTTGAGAACACCAAAAGTATGAAACAATTGCTTGGCTGGTCATCGTGGTTGTGCGTGATTTGAATACTTTGTGTGGTGAAGATGGAGCATACCAAACTATATGATTTTGTAGGGATACCTTTCTTTGGCCATGTTATTTTTAAGAGACATAATTGCTTAGTTAGTATGCTTGAAGTATTATTATTTCTATGTCAATATTGAACTTTTGTCTTGAATCTTTCTGACCTAAATATTCATACCACAATTAAGAGAATTACATTGAAATTATGCCAAGTAGCATTCCACATCAAAAATTCTGTTTTTATCATTTACCTACTCGAGGACGAGCAGGAATTAAGCTTGGGGATGCTTGATATGTCTCCAACATATCTATAATTTTTTATTGTTCCATGCTATATTATATCCTGTTTTGGACATTATTGGGCTTTATTATACACTTCTATATTATTTTTGGCTATTAACCGGAGGCCCAACCTAGAATTACTGTTTTTTGCCTATTTCAGAGTTTCGCAGAAAAAGAATATCAAACGGAGTCCAAATGGAATGAAACCTTCGGGAACGTGATTTTCGGAACGAACTTGATCCAGAGGACTTGGACCCTACGTTAAGCAATCAACCAGGAAGGCACGAGGTAGGGGGGCGCGCCTATCCCCCAAGCGTGCCCTCCACCCTCGTGCGGCCCACGTTGCTCCACCGACGTACTCCTTCCTCCTATATATACCTACATACCCCCAAACTACCAGATACGCAGCCAAAACCCTAATTCCACCACCGTAACTTTCTTTATCCATGAGATCCCATCTTAGGGCCTTTTCCGGAGCTCCACCGGAGGGGGTATCGATCACGGAGGGCCTCTACATCAACACCATAGCCTCTCCGATGAAGTGTGAGTAGTTTACTTCAGACCTTCGGGTCCATAGTTATTATCTGGATGTCTTCTTCTCTCTTTTTGGATATCAATACAAAGTTCTCCCCCTCTCTTGTGGAGATCTATTCGATGTAATCTTCTTTTGCGGTGTGTTTGTTGAGACTGATGAATTGTGGGTTTATGATAAAGTTTATCTATGAACAATATTTGAATCTTCTCTGAATTCTTTTATGTATGATTGGTTATCTTTGCAAGTCTCTTGGAATTATTAGTTTGGTTTGGCCTACTAGATTGATCTTTCTTGCAATGGGAGAAGTGCTTAGCTTTGGGTTCAATCTTGCGGTGTCCTTTCAAAGTGACAGTAGGGGCAGCAAGGCACATATTGTATTGTTGCCATCGAGGATAACAAGATGGGGTTTATATCATATTCCATGAGTTTATCCCTCTACATCATGTCATCTTGCTTAAAGTGTTACTCTGTTCTCTTGAACTTAATACTCTAGATGCATGCTGGATAGCGGTCGATGTGTGGAGTAATAGTAGTAGATGCAGGTAGGAGTCGGTCTACTTTTCTCGGACATGATGCCTATATACATGATCATACCTAGATATTCTCATAACTATGCTCAATTCTGTCAATTGCTCAACAGTAATTTGTTCACCCACCGTAATACTTATGCTCTTGAGAGAAGCCTCTAGTGAAACCTATGGCCCCCGGGTCTATTTTCCATCATATTAATCTTCCAATATATACTTAGTTATTTCCTTTGCCATTTATTTTACTGGCATCTTTATTTCTCTTTATCATAAAAATACCAAAAACATTATCTTATCATATCTATCAGATCTCACTCTCGTAGGTTGCTGATACGGCTCCGTCGTAACTACTTTTCCAAACACTTTTGCCCTTGTTTTTGACAGTAACTTCCATGATTTGAATGGAACTATCCCGGACTAACGCTGTTTTCAGCAGAATTGCCATGGTGTTATTTATGTCTAGAAACAAAAGTTCTCAGAATGACATGAAACTTCACAGAACATCTATTCGAAAATAATAAAAAATCCTTGCAAAAGATGAAGACCAGGGGGCCCACCTCCTGTCCACGAGGGTGGGGGGCGCGGCTGCCCCCCTAGGACGCGCCCCCTACCTCGTGGGCCCCTGGAGCTCCTTCGACCTCAACTCCAACTCTATATATTTGCTTTCGGAGAGAAAAAACAGAGAGAAGAATTCATCGTGTTTTACGATACGGAGCCGCCGCCAAGCCCTAAAACCTCTCGGGAGGGCTGATCTGGAGTCCGTTCGGGGCTCCGGAGAAGGGAATCTGTCGCCATCGTCATCATCAACCATCCTCCATCATCAATTTCATGATTCTCACCGCTGTGCGTGAGTAATTCCATCGTAGGCTTGCTGGACGGTGATGGGTTGGATGAGATCTATCATGTAATCGAGTTAGTTTTGTTAGGGTTTGATCCCTACTATCCACTATGTTCTGAGATTGATGTTGCTATGACTTTGCTATGCTTAATGCTTGTCACTAGGGCCCGAGTGCCATGATTTCATATCTGAACCTATTATGTTTTCATCAATATATGAGAGTTCTTGATCCTATCTTACAAGTCTATAGTCACCTATTATGTGTTATGATCTATTAACCCCGAAGTGACAATAATCGGGATACTTACCGGTGATGACCGTAGTTTGAGGAGTTCATGTATTCACTATGTGTTAGTGCTTTGTTCCGGTACTTCATTAAAAGGAGGCCTTAATATCCCTTAGTTTCCTCTAGGACCTCGCTGCCACGGGAGGGTATGACAAAAGATATCATGCAAGTTCTTTTCCATAAGCACGTATCACTATATTCGGAATACATGCCTACATTACATTGATGAATTGGAGCTAGCTCTGTGTCACCCTAGGTTATGACTGTTACATGATGAACCACATCCAGCATAATTCTCCATCACTGATCCATTGCCTACGAGCTTTCCATATATTGTTCTTCACTTATTTACTTTTCTGTTGCTACTGTTACAATCACTACAAAATACAAAAAACATTAATTTTGCTATAATTATCTTTTGCTACCGTTACCACTGCTATCATATTACTTTGCTACTAAACACTTTGCTGCAGATATTAAGTTTCCAGGTGTGGTTGAATTGACAACTCAGCTACTAATACTTGAGAGTATTCTTTGGCTCCCCTTCTGTCGAATCAATAAATTTGGGTTGAATACTCTACCCTCAAAAACTGTTGCGATCCCCTATACTTGTGGGTTATCAAGACTATTTTCTGGCACCGTTGCCGGGGAGCATATCTCTATTCTTTGAGTCACTTGGGATTTATATCTGCTTATCATTATGAAGAACTTGAGAGATCCAAAAACCAAGATTTATCCCTCAACTACGAGGGGAGGTAAGGAACTGCCATCTAGCTCTGCACTTGATTCACCTTCTGTTTTGAGTAAGCTTGCGACACCTAAACCTGCTTCTGCTATTCGTTCCGATATGTCGCATGTTATTGATGATGCCACTTCTGCTATGCTGATACTTATGATGAAACTACTTCTATGCTTGATACTACTGTGCCACTTGGTGAATTTCTTGATGAACAACTTGCTAGGGTTAGAGAGAGTGAAAATATTGAATCTGATAATACTGATGAAAGCGATGATGAAGACTTCCCCATTATTCCTAAGGGTTATGTTTTTGATAAAGAAGCTTCTTTAGCTATTTTAGCTTGCAAAGATAGTTATGAACTTAAGAGGTTATTAGCTAAATGGAATAAACAATCTCTAAATGCTAGGATGAAACCTGACCCTGCCTTTGCTACTTCACCTATCTTTGTTGCTGATAAGGATTATGAATTCTCTGTTGATCCTGATATAATTACTTTGGTTGAATCTGATCCTTTTCATGGCTATGAATCTGAAATTGTTGTGGCGCATCTTACTAAATTAAATGATATAGCCGCCCTGTTCACTAATGATGACAAAACTCGCTACTTTTATTTCCTTAAAATATTTCCAAGATATGGTTTAATTCTCTTGATCCTGGTTGTGTGCGTAGTCCCCAGGATATGATTTATTACTTCTCTGCTAAATATTTCCCTGCTCATAAGAAACAAGCTGCTTTAAGGGATATATATAATTTTGTGCAAATTGAAGAAGAGAGTCTCCCACAAGATTGGGGGAGGCTTCTCCAATTACTTAATGCTTTGCCTGATCATCCTCTTAAGAAAAATGAAATACTTGATATCTTTTATAATGGACTAACCGATGCCTCCAGAGATTACCTGGGTAGTTGTGCTGGTTCTATTTTCAGGGAAAGAATGTCGGATGAAGCTGAACTTCTATTGAATAATATGTTGACAAATGAAAATAATTGGACACTTCCTGAACCAGTTCCTGAACCAACTCCTGAGCCTATTCCTAAACCAACTCCGAAGAAGAGGGGTGTTCTATTTCTCAGTCCTGAAGATATGCAAGAGGCAAAGAAATGTATGAAAGTAAAAGGTATTAAAGCTAAAGATGTTAAGAATTTACCCCCTATAGAAGAAATACACGGTATCAATTTACCACCTGATGAAGAAATACATGATCTTAATCCTCCACCTATTGAAGAAACTCATGGTCTTGATAACCCTACACAGGTAGTAAAGGTAAATTCTCTCTATAGATATGATAAAGCTGAAATCCCATTTACTAAGTTTGCTAGCCCATGCTTAGATGAGTTTGATAAATTTATGGTTAAGCAAGAAGACTTCAATGCTTATTTTGGTAGACAATTGAAATACAATTCAAATATGCTTGAACACTTGGGTGATTATATGGCTAATGTCAAAGGTGAACTTAAACTTATTAGCAAACATGCTTCTATGGTTACCACTCAAGTAGAACAAGTACTTAAAGCTCAAAATGATTTGCTAAATGAATTGAATAGTAAGAATAATGATTATGCTGTTAGAGTGGCCACCCTAAGAGAATTGAGCAAGATTCTCAGAGATATAATGTAGATGCACCTAGTCCTTCTAATAGGAAGAAAAAGAAAAATTATAGGACTTTGCATGCTTCTAGTGAACCTATTGCTGAAACACCTGAGAATTCAAATGATATTTCTATTTCTGATGCTGAAACACAATCTGGTAATGAACCTGAAACTAGTGATAATGTTAATGATAATGTTCATGATGATGCTCAACCTAGTAATGATAATGATATAGAAATTGAACCTGCTGTTGATCTTGATAACCCACAATCAAAGAATCAACGTTATGATAAGAAAGACTTTGTTTCTAGGAAACATGGTAAGGAAAGAGAGCCTTGGGTTGAGAAACCCATGCCTTTTCCTCCCAAACCATCCAAGAAAAAGGATGATGAGGATTTTGAGCGCTTTGCTGAAATGATTAGACCTATCTTTTTGTGTATGCGATTAACTGATATGCTTAAAATGAATCCTTATGCTAAGTACACGAAAGAAATTGTTACAAATAAGAGAAAGATACCGGAAGCTGAAATTTCCACCATGCTTGCTAATTATACTTTTAAGGGTGGAATACCAAAGAAACTTGGAGATCCAGGAGTACCCACTATACCATGCTCTATTAAAAGTAACTATGTTAAAACTGCTTTATGTGATCTTGGAGGCGGTGTTAGTGTGATGCCTCTCTCTTTATATCGTAGTCTTGATTTGAATAAGTTGACACCTACTGAAATATCTTTGCAATAGGCTGATAAATCAACTGCCATACCTATCGGTATTTGTGAGGATGTGCCTGTTGTAGTTGCAAATGTTACTATTTTAATGGACTTTGTTATTCTTGATATTCCCGAGGACGATAGTATGTCTATTATTCTTGGAAGACCCTTTTTGAACAGTGCAGGGGCTGTTATTGATTGCACTAAAGGCAATGTCACTTTTCATGTTAATGGTAATGAGCATACGGTACACTTTCCAAGGAAACAACCTCAAGTTCATAGTATCAACTCTATTGGAAAAATTCCATCGATTATATTTGGAGGTTTTTAATTTCCTCTTCCTAGTGTCAGGAAGAAATATGATATTCTTATTATTGGGGATGTACATATCCTCGTTGAGGTAACATAGTGTTATTCGAAATTTCTCCGGTTCCATGTTATTCGAAATGAGTTTGTTAACAAGACTTGATGAACCTTGTTAGTGGATTCCTTTTGATGAGCATGAGATGGATGAAACTAGAAGGCACAACCTTCTGTACCCTACTCTTACTTTCTATTATTATATTGAATAAAATAAAATAGCATTTTTCTGTCTGTTATCTGAACTATCCGTGCAATATAAAAATACCCCAAAAATAAAAGTTCTCCAAATGCCCTGAAATTCAAATATGATTTTTTCTAAAGTAATTGAGAATATTTGGCACTGAGAACATAGTAGGAGGAGCTGGCACCTGGCCACGAGGGTCAGGAGCGCGCCCCCTGCCTCGTGGGCCCACGGTGGCCCTCCTCCACTTATCCTTTCACCCACACACTCCTTCTTCCACCCACAAACACAAATATCCAGCTCAAACCCGAGTCCAAGCTCATTTTGCTGCCAATTTCGATCTCCTTGCTCAAAGCACCTCTCACAAAACTGCTTGGGGAGATTGTTCCTTGGTATGTGACTCCTCCATTGGTCCAATTAGTTTTTGTTCTAGTGCTTTATTCATTGCAAATTTGTGCTGCCTAGGTGACCATGTTCTTGAGCTTGCATGTCAAATTTATATGGTTCCAAGTATTTTTGATGCATGATATAGGCTCTAGGCACTTGTAGGAGTAGTTGCTATCAATATTATTGAGTTTGGCTTACTTTCATTTTGAAGTTACTAAAAATTTCAGATTTTTTCAGAGAATAATGAAGAGATTTTTGAGGGGCTCATCGAGCCGAAGCTTGAAGGAAAGGCAAAATGAAGAAGCAATGAAGCCTAAATATAATTTGCCTCGCGCCGCGGAGGTTAGGCCGTTTGAATGGCCCTCCGATGATTTCTTGAGAGCCACCGGGATTTATGAGGATTTTTATGAATTGGCTAAGAATGCAGGCCTCACCGACTTCCTCCATGACCAGCGAGAACAATATCTCTTACTCACCAATACTTTTGTGCAAAACTTCTACTATTATCCTAGGGAATCACCTCCTTCAGTAGAGTTTCATTTATATGATGTGGTTAAGAAGATGTCACTTTATGATTTTTGTCGGGTTTGTTTGATCCCTTTCGAGGGAAAAATAGAGGAACCACATCGTGATGATGTGGATGGGTTTATTGATACCATCACTGTAGGGGAAACGAGGAAGGTTTTCGATGCATGAATCACTAGCATACATTTTCTTGTTTTACGATACTTTGCAATATTTGCTAGTCGTCGCTTAATTGGTCGCGGAAACTATGGAAACCTTAGTGTTCCTGATATTATTATTTTGTTCCACGGTTTATTCTGTGATAACTCTGTGAGTATGGGCAGTATTATTGCTAAACGGTTAAGTCTGAACCGTACAAAGGGTCCCATTTTTGGTGGTATCTATGCTTCACGCCTAGCTGCACATTTTAACATACCTATTAGGCACTATGAGAAGGAAGAAAAATTGCTGCCGCGTGTTTATTTATATTATAAGATTATGGTAGCACATGATTTCATTATAAAGAATAGGGAAGGGGAATTTAAATACAAACTGTTCTTTGATAAACGTCATCCGGAGACTATTACCCTGCCTGCCCCTTCCTTGTTTGATTTATCTACAGGCCAGTACCTTGTCTCACCGGAGGATATTCACACCTACCGGAACCCTACATCAGCCACAGAGCTAGAGCAAAACCACAACTTGATCCTCCATGACAATCTAATTACCAGTGGGATCCGGAGATGATTGCCAACCAGTGGCAATCAGAGTCTTCTTCTTCGCAGTACGACCCCAACTATTATTATGGATATCCG
Source organism: Triticum dicoccoides (assembly GCF_002162155.2). Classification (NCBI taxonomy): domain Eukaryota; kingdom Viridiplantae; phylum Streptophyta; class Magnoliopsida; order Poales; family Poaceae; genus Triticum; species Triticum dicoccoides. The sequence goes on from NC_041384.1 coordinate 323,562,050, forward strand.
CCAGGCCAGCCGTGAACATAGACCAACTTAGGCCAAAAGCCTAAGCTTGGGGGAGTACGTATTTCCCACCGACATTACATTTATGTTCACACACTCATTGCTAGATGTCGGTGCTCATACTTTTTCATTGTATCATCCATGCTAGTTTATTTTCCTTTTATGCTTTCTTCTTGTGTGTTTAATAAGCATTAAGAAAAACCAAAAAATTTAGTTGTAGCTTTTAGCTAGTTTTAATTTCCATGCTTGTAGTAGTAATTAAAAAGAAAACCCAAAAAGATTTCAAGTTCTTCTTTTTGCTTGTTGGGAGCTTTCCCGGGTAAATAGTTTTATTTATTTTCTTTTCTTTGGGGGTCGATAGGAGAAGACCATAATTAAATTGATGAAGTGGCTCTTATATGCATTATTGTTGATCCGACAAAAGAGCCCATATTGCCTTGTCTTCTCCTGTTTATTGAATGCTCGCAGATTCCAGCTTAGTCCAATGCACGTGCACTATTATTATTGTTCACATTGTTCGGTCATGCAAGTGAAAGGCAATTATGACGATATATGATGGACTGACTGAGATGAGAAAAGCTGGTATGAACTCGACCTCTTTTGTTTTTGTAAATATGATTAGTTCATCGTTCTTGATTCAGCCTATTATGAATAAACATGTTTGCAATGACAACTAGAGATCATAGTTTCTTATGCCATGCTTGATTAGCTAGGAGCTTATAATGGTTCACCTTGCGTGCCAACATGCTATTAAAATGGTTGTGATGTGGTATGATAGGGTGGTATCCTCCTCTGAATGATTTAAGTGACTCGACTTGGCGCATGTTCACGCATGTAGTTGAAACAAAATCAACATAGCCTTCACGATATTTATGTTCATGGTGGATTATATCCTACTCATGCTTGCATTCGGTGTTGATTAATTTTAATGCATGTTCATGACTGTTGTCGCTCTCTAGCTGGTCGCTTCCCAGTCTTTTTGTAGCCTTCACCTGTACTAAGCGGGAATACTGCTTGTGTATCCAATCCCATAAACCCCAAAGTTATTCCATATGAGTCCACCATACCTACCTATATACGGTATCTACCTGCCGTTCCAAGTAAATTTGTATGTGCCAAACTCTAAACCATCAAATAAATATCTTGTTCTGTATGCTCGAATAGCTCATGTATCAACTAGGGCTTTCCGTATCTTCCATGTTAGGCGGGTTATTCTCAAGAGGAGTGGCTCCGCTCATCACTCACGAGAAAAGTGGCTGGTCACCGGGATGCCTAGTCCCATGCTTTATGCAAATCAAATCGAAATAATTGCAAACAAAACTCCCCCGTGGGACTCTTGTTAGTTGGAGGCACTCATTGTGTCAAGCAAGCCATGGATTGATGCTTGTTCGTGGAGGGGGAGTATAAACTTTACCATTCTGTTTGGGAACCGCCTATAATGTGTGTAGCATGGAAGATATCGCCATCTCTTGGTTGTTATGTTGACAATGAAAGTATACCGCTCAAAATATTATTCATGTCTATTTCAAAACCGAGCTCTGGCACCTCTACAAATCTCTGCTTCCCTCTGCGAAGGGCCTATCTATTTAATTTCATGTTGAGTCATCATCTTCTTATTAAATAGAACAAGTTGGAGAGCACCATTGTCATTTGCATTCATTACTGTTAGTTTACATTGAGTATCACTTGACTGGATCTCTTTTACCATGAATTACAATGTCTAGTCAGTCCTTGATCTTTAAAGGTGCTCTGTATTTATGTTTTGCGGTCTCAGAAGGGCTAGCGAGATACCATCTTGTTATATCATATTATGATTGTTTTGAGAAAGTGTTGTCATCCGAGATTTATTATTATTGCTCACTAGTTGATTATGCCATTGATATGAGTAAACTTGAAACCTAAGCGTTATTGTGAATGTGGTTAGTCATAATCTTTGCTAAAAACTTGAATGCTGGCTTCACATATTTACAACAACAAGAGCAAACAGAGTTTGTAAAAGTTTTTCTTTATCACTTTTAGTTTATCAACTGAATTGCTTGAGGACAAGCAAAGGTTTAAGCTTGGGGGAGTTGCTATGTCTCCGTCGTATCTACTTTTCCAAACACTTTTGCCCTTGTTTTGGACTCTAACTTGCATGATTTGAATGGAACTAACCCAGAGTAACGTTGTTTTCAGCAGAATTGCCATGGTGTTATTTATGTGCAGAAAGAAAAGTTCTCGGAATGACCTGAAACTTCACGGAACATCTATTTGGAAATAATAAAAAATCCTTGCAAAAGATGAAGACCAGGGGGCCCACCACCTGTCCACGAGGGTGGGGGGCGTGCCCCCTACCTCGTGGCCCCCCTGGAGCTCCTCCGACCTCAACTCCAACTCTATATATTTGCTTTCGGGGAGAAAAAACCAGAGAGAAGAATTCATCGCGTTTTACGATACAGTGCCGCCGCCAAGCCCTAAAACCTCCCGGGAGGGCTGATTTGGAGTCCGTTCGGGGCTCCGGAGAGGGGAATACGTCGCCATCATCATCATCAACCATCCTCCATCACCAATTTCATGATGCTCACCACCGTGCGTGAGTAATTCCATCGTAGGCTTGCTGGACGGTGATGGGTTGGATGAGATCTGATATGTCTCCAACATATATATAATTTTTGATTGCTCCATGCTATATTATCTACTGTTTTGGACATTATTGGGCTTTATTATCCACTTTTATATTATTTTGGGACGAACCTATTAACCGGAGGCCCAGCCTAGAATGTTGTTTTTTGCCTGTTTTAGGGTTTCAAAGAAAAGGAATATCAAACGGAGTCCAAACGGAATGAAACCTTCAGGAATGTGATTTTCTCAACGAACAAGACCCGGGAGACTTGGACCCTATGTCAAGAAACAAAAGAGAAGGCCACGAGGTAGGGGGCGCGCCTGCCTACCCCAGACGCGCCCTCCACCCTCGTGGGCCCCCTATTGCTCCACCGACGTACTCCTTCCTCCTATATATACCTACGTACCCCCAAACGATCAGATACGAAGCCAAAAACCTAATTCCACCGCCGCAACTTTCTGTATCCACGAGATCCCATCTTGGGGCCTGTTCCGGAGCTCCGCCGGAGGGGCATCGATCATGGAGGGCTTCTACATCAACACCATAGCCTCTCCGATGAAGTGTGAGTAATTTACCTCGGACCTACGGGTCCATAGTTAGTAGCTAGATGGCTTTTTCTCCCTTTTTGGATCTCAATACAATGTTCTCCCCCTCTCTTCTGGAAAACAATTCAATGTAATCTTCTTTTTGCGGTGTGTTTGTTGAGACTGATGAATTGTGGGTTTATGATCAAGTCTATCTATGAATAATATTTGAATCTTCTTTGAATTCTTTTATGTATGATTGGTTATCTTTGCAAGTCTCATCGAATTATTAGTTTGGTTTGGCCTACTAGATTGATCTTTCTTGCAATGGGAGAAGTGCTTAGCTTTGGGTTCAATCTTGCGGTGTCCTTTCCCAGTGACAGTAGGGGCAGCAAGGCACGTATTGTATTGTTGCCATCAAGGATAACATGATGGTTTTTTTCATATTGCATGAGTCTATCCCTCTACATCATGTCATCTTGCTTAAGGCGTTACTCTGTTTTTAACTTGATACTCTAGATGCATTCTGGATAGCGGTCGTTGAGTGGAGTAATAGTAGTAGATGCAGGCAGGAGTCGGTCTACTTGTCTCGGACGTGATGCCTATATACATGATCATACCTAGATATTCTCATAACTATGCTCAATTCTATCAATTGCTCAACAGTAATTTGTTCACCCACTGTAGAATACTTATGCTCTCGAGAGAAGCCACTAGTGAAACCTATGCCCCCCGGGTCTATCTTTATCATATTGATATCCTATTACTTAGTTATTTCCTTTGCTATTTACTTTGCCTTTATTTTACTTTGCATCTTTTATCATAAAAATACCAAAAATATTATCTTATCATATATATCAGATCTCACTCTCGTAAGTGGCCTTATAGGGATTGACAACCCCTATTTGCGTTAGTTGTGAGGATTTATTTGTTTTGTGCAGGTACGAGGGACTTGCGCGTAGCCTCCTACTGGATTGATACCTTGGTTCTAAAAAACTTAGGGAAATACTTATGCTACTTTGCTGCATCATCCCTTCCTCTTCGGGGGAAACCAACGCAGTGCTCAAGAGGTAGCAAGAAGGATTTCTGGCGCCGGTGCCAGGGAGGTCTATGCAAAAGTAAATATACCAAATACCCATCACATACCCTTATCTCCCGCATTACATTATTTGCCATTTGCCTCTCGTTTTCCTCTCCCCCACTTCACCCTTGCCGTTTTATTCGCCCTCTCTCTCTACCCCCCCTCTCTTTCTCTATTTGCCTCTTTTGCTCGTTTCTTGTTTGTTCGTATGGTTGGAATAGCTATTTATTTATTACTAAACAGAGAACCTAAGATCTATGGATCCTCATCCGCTTGATAATCTTTTTAAGAGATCCAATTTTGATGAACCAATTGCTAGTGAGTTTTGTGCACTAGATTATCTTTATGAAGTTTTGCTTGAAATTTGTGAATCTGAAAATTGTGATGAAGTACTTTATGGAGTGAATCATGAAAAATGTGATGAAGTACTTTATGGAATTATATTGTCATGGATCATCCAACATGTTGAGCTTGCCTTTCCCTCTCATGCTAGCCAAATTCTTTGCACCAAGTAGAGATACTACTTGTGCTTCCAAATATCCTTAAACCCAGTTTTGCCATGAGAGTCCACCATATCTACCTATGGATTGAGTAAGATCCTTCAATTAAGTTGTCATCGTTGCAAGCAATAAAAATTGCTCTCTAAATATGTATGATTTATTAGTGTGGAGAAAATAAGCTTTATACGATCTTGTGATGTGGAAGAAATAAAAGAGACGGACTGCATAATAAAGGTCCATATCACAAGTGGCAATATAAATTGACGTTCTTTCGCATTAAGATTTTGTGCATCCAACCATAAAATCACATGACAACCTCTGCTTCCCTCTGCGAAGGGACCATCTATTGTTCTTGTCTTATACTTCATATAAGAGTCATGGTGATCTTCACCTTTCCTTTTTACATATTATCCTTTGGCAAGCACAATGTGTTGGAAAGATCCTCATATATATGGCTAATTGGATGTGAGTTTTCATGAACTATTATTGTTGACATTACCCTTGAGGTAAAAGGTTGGGAGGCAAAACTATAAGCCCCTATCTTTCTCTTTGTCCGACTGAAACATCATAACCATAAATATCGCGTGAGTGTTAGCAATTGTGAAAGACTAAATGATGGTTGAGTATGTGGACTTGCTGAAAAGATCTTATTGACACTTTCCTATGTTATGGTAAATTGCAATTGCCTCAATGACTGAGATTATAGTTTGTTACTTTTCAATGAAGTTTATGATCCATACTTGAAACTGTGAATGAATTGTTACTTTAGCATAAGAAATCATATGACAATATATATATATATATATATATATATATATATATATATATATATATATATATGTTGTTGTTATAATAATTATCATGATGCCCTCATGTCCGTATTTTATTTTATCGACACCTCTATCTCTAAACATGTGGACATATTTTTCGATATCGGCTTTCGCTTGAGGACAAGCGAGGTCTAAGCTTGGGGGAGATGATACGTCCATTTTGCATCATGCTTTCATATAAATATTTATTGCATTATGGGCTGTTATTACACATTATATCACAATACTTATGCCTATTCTCTCTTATTTTACAAGGTTTACATGAAGAGGGGGAATGCCGGCAGCTGGAATTCTGGGCTGGAAAAGGAGCAAATATTAGAGACCTATTCTGCACAACTCCAAAAGTCCTGAAACTTCACGGGAGCATGCTTTAGAATATATAAAAAATATTGGGAGAAAGAAGTACCAGAGGGGGGCCACCCACCGTCCACGAGGGTGGGGGGCGCGCCCCCTACCTCGTGGGCCCCTTGGCAGCCCTCTGATGCCCATCTTTGGCTATATGGAGTATTTCGTCTAGGAGAAAATCATAAGCTAGCTCATGGGATGAAACTCCACCGCCACGAGGCGGAACCTTGGCGGAACCAATCTAGGGCTCCGACAGAGCTGTTCTGCCGGGGAAACTTCCCTCCGGGAGGGGGAAATCATCACCATTGTCATCACCAACGATCCTCTCATCGGGAGGGGGTCAATCTCCATCAACATCTTCACCAGCACCATCTCATCTCAAACCCTAATTCATCTCTTGTATCCAATCTTTGCATCCAAACCTCAGATTGGTACCTGTGGGTTGCTAGTAGTGTTGATTACTCCTTGTAGTTGATGCTAGTTGGTTTACTTGGTGGAAGATCATATGTTCAGATCCATTATGCATATTAATACCCCTATGATTATGAACATGAATATGCTTTTTGAGTAGTTACGTTTGTTCCTGAGGACATGGGAGAAGTCTTGCTATAAGTAGTCATGTGAATTTGGTATTCGTTCGATATTTTGATGAGATGTATGTTGTCATTCCTCTAGTGGTGTCATGTGAACGTCGACTACCTGAGATTTCACCATTGTTTGGTCCTAGAGGAAGGCATTGGGAAGTAATAAGTAGATGATGGGTTGCTAGAGTGACAGAAGCTTAAACCCTAGTTTATGCATTGCTTCGTAAGGGGCTGATTTGGATCCATATGTTTCATGCTATGGTTAGGTTTACCTTAATACTTCTGTTGTAGTTGCGGATGCTTGCAATAGGGGTTAATCATAAGTGGCATTCTTGTCCAAGGAAGGACAGTACCCAAGCACCGGTCCACCCACATATCATATTATCAAAGTATCGAATGCGAATCATATGAGTGTGATGAAAACTAGCTTGACGATAATTCCCGTGTGTCCTCGGTAGCGCTTTCCTTTATATAAGAGATTGTCCAGGATTGTCCTTTGCTACAAAAAGGATTGGGCCATCTTGCTGCACCTTATTTACTTTTATTACTTGTTACCCGTTACAAATTACCTTATCACAAAACTATTTGTTACCGATAATTTCAATTCTTGCAGAGAATACCTTGCTGAAAACCGCTTATCATTTCCTTCTGCTCCTCGTTGGGTTCGACATTGTTACTTATCGAAAAGGCTACGATAGATCCCCTACACTTGTGGGTCATCAGCGGGCGCTAGCATGCGCAGTGTCCTCGTTTACTCTTTGGTGCTAAAGAGGCAAGCGCAGGCGAGGAGTCCCGAGGCATCATGCAAAGGTTTCCATATCGGTGCAACAAGACCAAGACCAGTAGGACAATAGGACGGAGGTCACCGTAGAGCCCAAGACGGAGTCACCACCAGAGCCTTTGGCAGGCGAAGACTACTTTTGTCAGGATAGCTTGTACTAGCTGTCCCCCTTTGAATTGGCTGTTGTGGGGTCACTTCCTGCCTAATATTTGGGAAGAGGACCTGGGCCTCTATATATAGGACTAGGTACCACCGTAGGGAGGCAACTGATCACCTCATCTTGGACGGGATCCGATCAGCTCATCCAGATCATCCCCAACAACACAAGTTCTCCAAGCACAAGAACACCTCTCCTCAGGAGGTTGTTCTTCCCTTGTAACTGTTCATCCTCAGCCCAAGAGGTAATCCATCACACCACACTAGAGTAGGGTATTACACCACAACGGTGGCCCGAACCAGTATAAATCTTGTGTCTCGTGTTCTTTGGGTTCGTCGAGCTAGGCCGTGAGATCGTGGAGTGTGTGAGCTATGGAGGGGGAGAGATCTTTGTGCGCACCCCAGTGTTCAAACCTCATGGGTTTTGCCGGAACCTAAAATCCGACATTTGGCGCGGCAGGTAGGGGTGCACTTAAGCTTTCCTCTTCGACGAGCCGCGCATCGCCACTCCACCAAGTTCATGGCCAACGCTCGATAGGCCCATGCTGAGCGCAGGGCCGCCCTCGCCACCCGCGTCGCTTAGACAACCCCTGTCAGTGAGCCTCCCCGTCTTTCTCCATCACCCACCGCCAATGCCGCCACCGGCCGGCGGCAAATGAGCAGCAAGCCCCTTCACTGCACCCCTCTGTGCGTCGTGACGGCCGCACCGCCACCCCATTGCTGACTCCGCCCGGATCATCGTCTCATGCTCGCTGCGCCCCCATGGACGCGAAGGCCGCGCTGCTCATGGCACGCGAGCTCCTGCGCTACCGCCTGGTCGACGACCTCTACGAGGACTGGTTGGACCACATCACCGAGCTCGTCAGCGCCGCGGGGGGCTCCCCTGCACCATCCCTCTCGCTGCCTCGCCCGCCCCCGGCTGCAGGTGATGTGGCTCATGGAGCGCCTCCGCCTCCTCCGCTGCAAGATGGCGCCCTCGCGCCGAGATGTGTGGACCATGGAGCGCCTCCGCCCCCTCCGGGTCAAGACGGCGTCCTCGCTCCAAGATGCGCGGTCCCGCGGCATGACCCGCCGCGCTGTGTGCCCACGCACGAAGAAAGAAGTTGCCAAGAGATTCCTCGTCCGCAAGAAAACACTCCACCGCTCACAACATCGCCATGTCAGGATCGCTTGCTGCGGCAGGATCATGCGCCACTTGCTGTGGCCGCGCAGGGACACCAAGATCAAGCTCTGCCTCCATGACGGGCCCCAGTGGCTACGGCAGGCTGCCGTGCCTTCACTCATGAGCTGCGTAGCGTCGTCTGGCCGGGTAGGTTCAAGCCAGATCTGCCTCCTCACTATGACGGCACCCCGACCCTGCGGAGTTCTTGCAGCTCTACGAGCTAAGCATCGAGGCAGCCAGTGGCGACGAAAAGGTCATGGCGAACTAGTTTCCCATGGCTCTCACGGACGAAGCTCGCTCATGTCTCCTGAACCTACCCCCAGGCTCGATCTCCTCTTGGGATGAGATGCGCGACCGCTTCGTCGCCAACTTCCAGGGCACACACGACCGCCACCCGGTCGCAGGTGACCTGCGCCGCATTAAGCAAAAGTCGGGGGAGACCCTGCAGAAGTACATCCAGTGCTTCAACGACGTGCGCATGAAGATCCCCAAGGTAACAGACGAGGCCATCATCTCATCGTTTTCCGACGGCGTCCGCGACATCAAGATGAAGGAGGAGCTCGCCATCCATGAGGAGCTGTCATGACTTTGGAGTTGTTCAACATAGCAACCAAGTGTGAAAGAGCTAAGGAGGGGCATATCTCCCTCCTCGAGCTCCACGCTGCGGATCCAGAGGAGAAGAAGGCCAAGGTCAAGGACGTGAAGCGCAAAGGGGTGCTCGTGCTCGTGATAGAACCGGACACCGAGCACGGGCGTGATCTTCCCGAGTCATCCAAGGGCAATCGTATGTACTGTGCCTTCCACAACGTGCGCACCCGCAACACCAATGATTATCAAGAGCTCATGGCCATCCGAGATGGATGCTTCGGTCGACGCCCCGAGCGCAATGACCGGGGCTACGGCCGAGGAGGTGGACGAGGTGGGGGACGTTGGGACAACCGTGGGCCCCGCCAGTAGTGGCGCGACCAGCCTCACGAGGATTGTTGGTAGGATCAGCCTCGTGAGGGCGCCTGGAGGGACCAGCCTCGTGAGGACCGTCCTCAGGGCAACCCTGGTCTTCCTCTGCTGCTGCCGCCGCCAAGGAGGAACGACGACCACCAACAGGACGAAGGGGCTGGGGGCTTCCAGGACACGCGCGCCATCGCCAGCATCTTGGGTGGTGCTCATGCCCCAGCCTCCCAGCGCATCTTCAAGCAGTTCTCTTGCGAAGTGAATGCAGCCCTCCCCTAGCTCGAGGCCACGCACCCGCTTAGATGGTCCAAGTACGCCATCACCTTTAGCTCGGCGGACCAACTCAAGTGTGCGGCAAACGCCGACATTCTCCCGATGCTCTGTTCGCCCGTCATCAGCAATGTCCATGTCACCAAGACCCTCATCGATGTCGGCGTAGGGCTCAGTGTCCTGTCCATCGAGACAACTACCACCCCGATAGGGCAAGTTCGTCTGCCTGTCACCTTCAGTCAGCGCGACAACTACCACACTGAGCTCATCGACTTCAACGTCGCCCACATCCGCCTGTCGTACAATGCCATCCTGGGGTACCCGGCTCTAGCCAAGTTCATGGTAGTCACCCACCATGGCTACAATGTCCACAAGATGCCGGGAAGCGGTGGAATCATCACAGTCCCCTGCGAAGAAAGAGATGTGGTGTGCTCCCTCGAGCATGCCTTCAAAGTTGCGTCAATCGAAGACCGTGACAGCGCGGGTGCGCAGTACCCCCCCCTGAGGCCAACCCCACACAACTAGAAAAAAGCTACTAGTAGCGCGGGTAAATTGGCTACTAGTAGCACGGGTACCCACGCTACTAGTATCGCACTACTGCTAAAAGTTAGTAGTAGCACGGGGTAAACCCACGCTACTACTAACATTTTACTAGTAGCGCATATGTCACCCATGCTACTACTATTTCGCACCCACACTATTACTAACAAAATAGTAGTAGCGCGTCTATAGTACTACACGCTACTAGTATCCTAAATACTAGTAGCGCTCCATTTCCCCCATGCTACTACTAACTAATTAGAAATTAAAAAATAAAATCCATAAATTCCATTCTATGCATACAATTCTAACAACTAAAACAAGCCCAGATTTGTAATAATCTAGTAGCATTACACATCATTACAAAGCGAAGATTTATAGCAAACTAGCAGCATTAGAGAATATCCATACATCTACACTTATTGCCTAGTCACTTATTCCCAGCTAGTGCAAACACAGTTGAAAGCAAACAAAAATGCATAAAAACGCCAAACAGTGGCATTCTATGCCTCCAAATGATTTGCTCCCTCTCCATCCTTGCAATCATCTTCGTCTCCCTTATGTGCTTCTCCCATTTATGAATCCAAGATTTCTATAAAGAGCAAAGAACAAATAAAATTAAATTTCAGCAGACATATATTTCCTTGCATGTTGTGATGTACAGTAGCTACGGGAATAAATATACGAAAACAAAAAAGTGAGTGATTTCTATTAACAAGAGATCGCCTATGTAATAGCTATAAACAAATGAACCTGCTACACCAAGTCACATCATGTCTTACATTGATATTCTCCACGTGTTACATATATACACCAACAACTATTTGTCATAAAGTATTTGCAAATGACTAATTGGGTTCTTCAAACTTCTAAGGGAAATAAAGATGCCATGGCGTTGCTCGCTGCTAACCTGAATGGATGAAAGGGACATGCTTTGGAGTATGCAGTACTTTGGAATGAATTGAGTGTGTCACTTATAGCACTAGATGCCACCATTTATTTTCATTTATGTAACTGCAGTAATGGATATTCTCACTAACCTCTGTAACTTTCTTTGACTGCCGATTATAAGGGTTGTCATCAGTCGTAAACATTCCCATCTGAGATGGGTAGAGGAATTGAGGAACATTCTTTTAATTATCCATTACTGAAAGAAGGTTAAAAATAAAGCTTTAAATCCACACGTAAAATAATTGGCATGGAAAGCATTATAGATAAGGTACTATTGCTTATCGGCTCACCATAAAAAGCTAGAAACTGCTACAGTTTGTAAGCATGCATAGGTGTTTCATATGAGGGAATTTTACATCAAGAGTTTGATGAGACAAGACCACCTACGAAGATAAAATATGGACATAGCATGTCTGGCACTTATGCATAGCCAGCTTGCAAATGACGACCATTCCTCCCCTGCGGGTTTCTTTAAAAAAAACTTCTACGGGTTCTTAACAACCACCAGGCAGTAAAATTGCCCTATGGATACATATTTTCCTACCATTTGGTAGACAATATGAAGATGATATATTGTGCATGTCCGGTGAGCCGAGGAGCCGGACATGCTACAAACTATGCATCCACAAACTACATTAATCTACATGCGGAAAAATAGGAAGAGGGTTAAGGCAAGCAAGTTATTACGCACCTGTGAACAGTGTCATTGTTGTGGTCGATCGAGGTTTGTCTCTCTATCTCTCCTATGAATTTCATCAAGTAACTCAAGAAAATATGCTATTCTGCTGCTGCTTACCCAAAATATGCTCGCAACTCGACAACATCTAGAGTAGCTCCCAGGCCTCAACCTGCCAAAAGCCACAACGACCACAGTTGAACCACGCATGCATCAATTCAGCAGTTCTACCCTTTTACATTACAATAAACATTGATTTTGGTTCATCACAAGACAAGATAGTGTGTGTTCATAAACGTTGATTTTGAACCTTTGTTTCTTGAACCTTGGTTACCTTCTGCCAAAGCTTCACTAATGAATGCCATCAAACAAAAATTACTGAATGATGGCCGTAATGCAAATGCAGACACAGAATGCATGAACCCGGGTTACTTCTTGTCAAGAGAGACCACAACGAAAGCATTTTCTTTCCTACTTCTAAAGTTTTGAGTTGGTGGTCGTCCATTCACTTCTAATAGCCCTCACCTCTTCTCCCTTCGTCCTGTCTCAGTGGGCCAGCGAAGTTTCATATAAGAGATCTCCCCCGCCTCGATCGTTCTCCCCTACCTCATGTCGCCTGCCCATGGCCTCCCCCAATACCGTCTCTCTCGCCGCATCCCTCCCCCAATCCCCTAAGTATAGAGCACAATTTCTTAGGTATCATAGTTCTGACTTGTAAGTTTTAGTACAAACCAAATGACAAAAGCCTAGAGCACAATTTCTTAGGTATCATGGTCCTGACTTGTTCCAGACAAGGATAACGAAGGGCAGTCCAACTCCATTGCAAAATTTACAAAGGACAGTTTTTCAGATAACTAAAATCAACTCCCATCTACAGGTCTGAAGTTTATGTAGATGTTTCAGAAAAGAATCTTCAATACTTGCTTTTGTTTCCATGTTATTTTTTTGTTAAAAATACTGAAATTCTATGTCCCGTGCAAACAGGAGTGGCTACTACTTTCCCTGCTATAGTCAAAACATAGTTCCATGACCATATCCAGGACTGGTTTTGTCATATCAAACTAATGTGCTTTCTCATTCTCTTTTCGATTAGTAGTATCGTATCCATCTATCCATTGGAAGCATATATTGGCAAAGGGATCATTGTTCCCTTGATAATCTGATTTATGCATCGTGCTTGCTTATTTTTATTAAAAAAGGCAGTAGGCTTCGTGAGTACCATTGGGAAGGAAATTGCTAGATGGGACTGTGCCCTTTCCCAGAGCAAGCTCCAAGCAGCTCTTGATCCATAGGAAACATCTCTTTCTCTCTCTCCCTGTACCAATAGTGTTAAAATTAGTTTTGCTTCTTGTTTTGTCTATAATTGACTAGACTGCGGCCTTGTATTCTTTTACCGACCTATTGCTTATTTTCAGATGTATGGTGTCGTGGACAATGATGCACGTCCTTGTGTGATACTTCCTGTAATTGAAACTGACTTTTACTTCTGAATTAAAATCTTAAGGTTGTGTAATGCAAAAACCATAAACGGCATATCAAATTAGTGTGTTTTTCACTACAATGCAGCTGTATTCTAATTGTTTAATCACTTTAGCATCAACTGACCCTATATTTAGTTACATGACAGGACAAGATAGGTAGTTAGTGGTGAGTGCCACAGTGAAGTTGAAGCATTCTTTCTTTAGGGAAATGTTAGACTCACATTAGTACATTACAGAGAGAAACAAAAACACCAAGTAGTACTAGAACTATGAAAGCCACTCTTACCTTACTTGGTCATTTTGTCAAACACCTTCCGTGCGACAGAAGCTTGCACCGCCCGCATAGCACGGTCTTCAGTTGGTTGTGCCTCTTCTTCTGCTCACACATGATACAAACATGACAATGTTGTCATGTCCAGCAATCATATAGTCAAGATAAACAAATCGTCACTTTAGAATTTCATTTCCTAGTGCAGACACTACATCAGCCATCAGGTGTGATTTGGCATCGAATTTTCACTGCCGATAGCGACGACGGGCGAAAGGAAACTTTTTTACTCCTCCCACATCGTGTCATGTTAGTCCATGCTCTGATAAGTCGATGAACACACTGAAAAATGGCAGCGAGCTGAGCCCCGTGGATGCGCCTGCTTACCAGGTCCTAGGTGGCGGGCTCGACGTGGCCGGGGAACCCCTCCTCGTCGGTGTGCAGCGGGGCAACGCAGCCGTAGCAGTAGGCGATGCCGGAGGGCATCTTCTTGGCCAGGGCCCTCCGCTTCTCCCTGCGGTGGAGGCGCCTCTCGGTGTCCTCCTCCGGCGCGCGCGTGCGGGCACCCATCGCGGCCGCCGCCACAAGCTGCCGCCCCAGGTACACATCAAACCGCGTGGCGCCGCGGGGCCGACCCCGTCCGCCGGAGGAGACGGCGA